>NC_133436.1:15928601-16216101 GCF_011762505.2 Arvicanthis niloticus | reverse complement strand
CATTAACAAAACAAGTCAGTCAAAAGTTCTAAGTTTAACCAGGAAAGTTTTCTGACAGGAAACTTTTGTTTCAGAGATGGTTCAGTCAGTAAAATGCTTACACTTAATCGCCTGGACCTGAGTTAGATCCTCATAACCCACATTTGAAATGAAAAAAAAAAAAAAAAAAAGCCAAATGTGGTGAAACTACAATCTCAGCACAGAGACTGGAGCATCCATGAGATTTGCTGGCCAGGCACCCTAGCCCACCTGGTGAGCTCTAGGCCAATGGTTCTCAACCTGTGGGTCTCTACCCTTTGTGGGTTGGACAACCCTTTCACAGGGGTCACATATCAGATATCCTGCATATCAGTTATTTACATTACAACTCACTGCAGTTATAAAATTACAGGTATGAAGGAGCAACAACAAAAATGTATGGTCGGGGAGGTCACCAAACAGGAGGGATGCTAAAGGGGCTGCAGTATGAAGAAGGTTGAGAACCATTGCTCTAAGTCAATAGGATATCCCGTCTACCTACTTTTGGGATCCTTTCCTCCTATTGGGTTGCCTCATCCAACCTTAATAGGAGGGGAGGTACTTAGTTTTATTGCAACTTGTTATGCCGTGTCTGATTGACATCCATGGGATCCCTGCCCTTTTCTGAAAAAAAAAAAAAAATGGAGGAAGAATGGCTGGAAGTCTGTGTGTGTGTGTGTGTGTGTGTGTGTGTGTGTGTGTGTGTGTGTGTGTGTGTGTGTGTGTTGTGGGGGTCTGGTGGGGGAACTGGGAGGAGAGAAAGAAGAGAAAACTGCAACGGAGATATAAAAAATATTAATTTTAATTAAAATAAAATACCAAGGCAAGCTACTCCTGGAGAATTGTCCTGAGGTTGATTGTCTTCCACAGGCACATACATGCACACACACAAATATACCATGTGTACACAAGTTCACACATAAAAATTTAAAAAAAAGAAACCTGCCTACAAGATGCACAAGAATAAAGATGGATCAGAAGTTGAAGAAATGGCCAACCAGTGACTGTCCCGACTTGAGACCTATCCCATGGGAGAGAGCCAGCCTCTGACACTATTAATGATGCTTTGCTATGCTTGCAGACAGGAGCCTAGCATAACTGTCTCCTGAGAGGCTTCATCCAGCAGCTGATGGAGAGATGCAAAGACCCACAGCCAACAACAGACAGAGCTCAGGGAGACTTGTGGAAGAATGGGGAATTGATTGAGGGAGCCTGAGGAGGTCAAAGACACCACAAGAAGATCTGCAGAGTCAACTAACCAGGGCCTATGTGGGTCACTGAGACTGAACCACCAACCAAAGAGCATGCAGGAGATGGACCTAGGTCCCCTACACATATATAGCAGATGTGCAGCTTGCGCTTCATGTGGGTCCCCTAGTTGGAGCTGGGGATATCTCTGACTCTGCTGCCTGCCTGTGGGTTGATCCCCATTTTCTAGCTAGACTGCTGTGTTGGGCCTTAGTTAGAGAAGATATGCTTAGTTCTGCTGCTCCTTGATGTGCCAAGACAGGTTGGTGCCCATGTAGGGGATAGGGGTGGGAGGTTGGAGGGGGCTTCCCCTTCTCTCAGAGAAGAGGAGAGAGTAGGGGGATGGGCTTGTGAGGGTGGGACTGGCAAGAGAGGAGAGACAGGGGTTACAATCCAGATGTAAAGTAAATTAATTAATTAATTAATTAATGAAAAAAACTTTAAAAAAAAAAGATCTGGTAGAAATTCTCCACTGAAAAATTAAATCATCTTATTAAAGCTATACGGACATTTTCATGTGTATTGCAGTTCTGCTCCTTATAGCCAAGGAAGAATCAACCAAAGTGCCCCTAGATAAAAGAATGAATAAAGAAAATAGTACATACATGCAATGGGCTATTTACTCATCATACAATATTAATGAGGTCCTGTCATTTGACACAAAATGGATGTGTCTCAACAGAACTCTGTTAAGTGAAATAAGCCAGGCCCAGATAGATAGACAGATAGACACTGTCTTTACTTACATTTGGAAGCTTAAAACATTGATTATGGTTACTTACAGTTGTGGTTACCAGAGGCTAGGAAAGGCAGTGTGGAGAGAGCACAGGAGGAGGTTGGATGGTGGGTACCCAACAAAGTTATATAGAAAGAATGCAGTCTAGGGGTCTATAACAGAGAAGAATCACTACAGTGTACCATAACTTGATGTACGTATCATGAACAGCCAGAATAAAGCAGCTTGAGACCTGCAAACACAAGAGAATGCTAACACAGTGAAAATCGTCGATCCATACACATTATAGACACACCAACTGAAATACCATACTGTGCCTTACAAATAGATTAAACCACCAATTAAACACTTTTAGCACCTTAAGGCTGCAGCTTTCTCAACTCCTTGCTCAGGATGAGTGCCCAGTAGCCTTCTGATGTTTGGTGAACAGCCTCATTTTAAAGGTGATTTCAATAGGTGAAATCACTAGGTGATTTTATTGGTCAGCTCCAGGAAGCAAAGTCAACAAGCCCACTTGACACAGGACACTCATGAATGTGACTAAAAGGTGTATGTGTGTGGTGGTGGTGGTGGGAGGGGACTTTTATTGCCCAGGTGTCCAAGGCTCACAGATAAGGGTGGGCAGTGGAGACAGGTGCCACCCACACAAATCCCAGGATAAGCGTAAGGATGTGAATTATGGACAGAACTGCTCACCACGCACGGGCTTTATCAGTGACAGCGTGTGGATGCACACAAAGCTCTTTGTGGGTTCTTATGTGCATCTGTGATTAACCAAGAATAGGGGCCTCTGTCTCTGTGAGGTGTGGAGGAATGGCTGCCCAGAGGCAGCTGAGAGGGGAAGATATCCAGCTCAGGAAGATTTCAGCACCTTGTCCTTTGGGAAGGCTTTGACAAATGAGAATGAAGGCTGTTTGCTTGCATAGTTGAGTCCCTGGTTGCTTGACATGGCTTTACAGAGATCTGTCATCAGGAAGCTAATGAAATCACAACAGCCCATCTCTGCAAGAACAGTAGGTTTGGGAACTGTTCAATTGAGGCATTCAAAATATTTCTTGCAGCATGGAACGGTAATTTTTCTTAAATAAAAAAAATGTTATTTATTTAATTTGGGACCTTATGCTGCTAAGAACCTGTGTCTAAATAGCCTTAGGCCTACGGGGAGAACATATTACTGTTATTCTACTAAGTGGATAAAGTATTAAACTGACTCCTAATGACTCCTAATTATACCCATAGATTAGTGCACCTTTCGCTCCTCATTAGAGGAGCTTTTATTTGCAATAAATGGTGATTAATACAGATATTCATGACTTGTCAAGGTACAGGGAACTTAATAGAACACTCATCTCTAAATGAGACATCTGTATCATACCTCTTCTTCCAAGACCCAGGGATCACAGCAGAAGAGGGGGTGTCAAAGATGCTAAGAGCCAGAGACAGTGGATGACTATAATCAAAGAGTATTTTCAGGACACAGCAAGACAGTTGTGTACATGAATTCACAGAAGTTATGACATCATGCTCAAGACCTGTGCAATCCTAAGCCAGACAAAAATTCGGCATGGAGGTAGAATGGTTATAATATCCTACTCCTAGCCAAGGAACTATTGGTGTCTTATAGATGTTGGAAAAGGAAGAGTTCGTTTTATTTGTGCAGCCTTGCTACACAAGGTCACATGTCCCAGAATCTGTAGATGGCACAAGTTTGTCTCAACAGGCGCTTAAGAAGACATAAAAAAGTTGGGTCAGTAAGGAGGTGGTGATGGATCTGGAAGGAGTTAATACAGCATTGCATGTGATCGAAATGCATTGTATGAAACTCTCAATGAAGTTTTTAAAAGGAGAGAGAGAGAGAGAGAGAGAGAGAGAGAGAGAGAGAGAGAGAACAAGAAAGAAAGAAAGAAAGAAAGAAAGAAAGAAAGAAAGAAAGAAAGAAAGAAAGAAGGGAGGGAGGGAGGGAGGGAGGGAGGAAAAAAGGAAGAGAAGGAAGGAAGGAAGGAAAGAAGGAAGAGAGAGAGAGAGAGAGAGAGAGAGAGAGAGAGAGAGAGAGAAGCTATTTCCCACCACCCTCAGTTGGCAGGTAAGCTGATAACTGGGACTTCTGGTTTTGTTGCCATTCTTGGGAATAACCTTGTCCTGAGCCCTGTTCTGTTGTATTTGCTACATTGGTGATCACAACCCTCCCCTCAATTCTGGGAAGTATGACTTTAAACTATATAGGCATGAGAACCACTTAGGAACACAGCAGGATAGTTTTCCTGCCCTTCTGTCAGCCTTGGCTTGGTTCTAGAGTCACTGAAGTCCTCTTGCTGGCCCAGGTTCTTTCCTTAGCACCAGACTGTCTCCATACCTATGACCCAGAGTCAACACCAGGGCCCATGTGTGGCCACTGGGCTGTGGAATGACAAGTAGCCACCCATTTTTTTGGATTGTTTCCTAATGTCTGTGATTCCTGGCAACTGCAGAGGGCTTCCAGGGACAGGGCTTAATGGTAGGGCAGAAGAGGGAGGGGAGGAAAGCAATGTGGAGTCTGCTGACAAGCTGGAAAAGGCTGCCCGGAGGTCCCTGAATCAGTGGAAGGACACCTTCCTTCCCGTCCCTCTCCAGCGCCAGTGCTGGGGTCAGCAGTTCATGCATAAGAAATCAGGATTCTCTGAAGTCACTCATGCTGCCTAAATATAAACTGACAGCCAGGGGCCCAGCCCCCTGTAGGTAGGTGAAGGTCACTGTTCTGTATCAAGCACACTTGACAGTAGTTCAAAGGGCAGCTAGTGAATGAATATGAGTCATTTGCCTTGATTTCACACCACCCGGTGTTATCCTGACAAATTTGCATGGCTTTCCCTGAACAAGCCATAGAGTGGGCCTTGTGTATTATGGAACCTTTCTGTTCTGTTGTCCGTCAGGTTCAAAGATGAAAGGGACACAGACCTGTGGAGGGGAGGTGTTTGCATTCCAATTATCCATGAGGAGGAAGGAGGGAAACCATGTTAGTTGTCCCTGGGGTTAAGAACCTGGTGTGGGTCTCTTCCTTCCTTCCATATCCTGTTCCCTTGAATTGTCTTCTCTCCCAGGCTGGCTGGCTCTGGGAGGTGAGAAAAATGAGAATTGTAGTCAGATATCTATCTAATCATAGGCACTGTGAAGATTGGAAGAGGCTCCAGGTAAACTGAGGGATTGGCCAAGAGCTAGGCTGAGCTTGGTAAATCTGTTCCATGGATAACAGAGCTGACCACACAGATAGATGACACCTGAATGCACACTTGAACGTTCATTCAGTTGGTACAATGCTTGCTGCTCATATGAGGAGAAGGCTGACTCAAGGCTGAGACTGGTGGATGAAGAAGCATGTAGAGTGTATGTTCACACAAAACAGGGTTGGAAGATGTTAGCCATTTACATGGTAATCAACTTTCTCCCCTATTTCTAGGCTCTGCTAAAAGCCATAAGGATGCCCCCCGGGGGGGGGGTCAACTCATGGAGGTGTCAAAAGTTCTATGTGGAGTCAGGAGGCTAATTTAGCCTCAAAAACCTTGCAATCATTAATGATCACCTGTAAAAATAATTAAATCCATTTTTTCCTTTCCTAACCCCAGCTTCCGGAATGACATTTCTGAGATTAATTATTTATTAATAACTACCTAGGCCATAAACTTTGGCTCATACCCTGACTAGTTCATAGCTTATTTAAACCATCCAAACTATACTATGTCTACCACTTGGTTAGTTACCTCTCTTCAGTCCCTGTACCCTTCTTCCTTCATGTCTTCCACATAAAGGTGCCTCTTCAAATCACCCTTATTCTGCCCTGAGTTCAGTTCTTCACTGTTTTCCATCCGTCTTTGTGATTCCTCAGATGGCTCTCTCTTGAATCTCTCTGAATTCATCTACTTGCTGGTTTACATCTATTGCCTGAGTCCATCTCCTGAGTGCTCTTAAATCTCTGTTTTATACTCTCACGATTTCCCAGAAGCCTCTCTTTTCCTACCATTGTCCCACGTCCTCTTTCCTGCCTCAGCTCATTGGCCACTGGCTTTTTTATTGACAGGTGATGCTTATAAGAGATTCTCTCTACTATCACCAATAAACAGTTCCCGGGGATGATGTTGAGTCTGTGTGTGTGTTGGAGGCAGGAGAGTACTTGGCCATATTTACTGGAGTTTCAAATTTTTTCAGCCATGCATACGTATGTTTTCAGTGAAAATCAGATTAGACGGCTAGGTGTCCAAAAGACCAACAAGATCTTTTTAGTTTAGTGTTAACTAATCCCCAAAGCAAGCATAGGACATGGAAGCCACCCAGAGCAGATGCCATCTCTACATGTGAACAGGACCCCAGATTGCCACCCCTGAGACACATGAAAATGGCTGCCAAGTGACAAGGTGGAAACCCTGCATTCAGTCTTCAACTCCAGGAAATCCTGAAAGGGACTTTCTGCACAACACAGCCACTCCCTCCTACCTGGCATGAGCAAGGTTTTGTGAAAGAGTATTAATAACTTTTCTCACTGTTGTGACCAAGTATTTGACAAGAAAGAGGGAGGGCCTTAAGACTTATAGCTTAAGAGTGTAGTCTGCTGTGACTGGACAGCCACATGAAGCACCTGCTCACTATATATGTATAGTAAGGACACTATAGTAATTCTGTACCAGGCCGATGAGTGACTTCTCATGTCTACAAGTTTTTGTTGTACAAACTTTGTTCCTTGATTGAAAACTACTGGTTAAATAAAAGTGGCGACACCCAATTACTGGAGGGATTAGAGGTAGGTGGGTTTGGCGTGACCTGGTTGGAGGAGGAGAGAACAGAGGAGAAGGAGGAGGAAGAATGAGAGGGGAGGAGGAAGCCGCCATGAAGGAAGATGGACCATGAGCTCATGGCCAGGAGAAAGAGCAAGTATCTGGGGGTACACCACAGGGGAGGTAGCCAGGCCAGCAGTTAAAAGAGTAGATTAGAGGTGATCCCAGTAATTGTCAAAGCCAAATAAAATAACCATAGTCTGAGTCTATTTATTTGTAAGCTAGTCAGGGATAAGCTTAAACTGTTAGTACTACCAATACTATTCTTCACATTTGGTAAATGATGAAGCTGCGGCACAGAGAGGGTCAGTAATTCACCCCATGTCACACAGTTCCCAGGAGGCAGAGCTGGAAATCAAACTCAGAGAATCTATCTGCTTCATGGGTGTTGGCTTTCAGGTATAATGTTGTTCCCACTGTCATCCTAGGTTACTCTGTAGCAGCTCTGTTCTCCTGCTTCTGGGTCTCCACTCCAACCTGAAGTCCATTAGATCCTGCATCACTGTGGGATAGAGGGCTGAGTCCTCTCAGTGATTGGGGAAGCCATAGATTTGAAGGGCAATCAATACTCTATCCTGATAAAGCCTGGATTCCAGGACCTAATTCTGCCTTTTTGTTGTTTGTCACTGAATTCTCCCTTATCTCAGTTGTCTGGTTCTAACAGACAAGCTCCTGGTTTTCCTCTATTTAAAAAGTTCTGGATGAGAAGTTAGTAAACAGTTCAGTAAGTGACCAGATGCTACGGAAGTGGAAACAGCTGGCTGAGCCTGTGCAGGGGAGGAGGCCGGGTTGTTTTTATAAGGGGGAGTCACTGGAAACGTTTCAAGGGTGGCCTGGAGTGTCCCCCTTGCTCCCATAGGATCCAGAACCCTGCCCCTCCCCATCCCCTCTTCCTCTCTCCATCCCCCTTCTCTCTGCTCCTGCCTCATTGAGGAAAAACATGTATGAGCCATCCTCCCCACCTCCTCCACCCCCTCCTACTCAGACTTGAGGGAGGAGGTGGCTGTCACAGTTACTGTCATCTCAGACCATCTAGGACTCGGCAATGAAAGGAACAGTGGCTGTCGTCCACAGTGTCTATGGCCGCGTTGTCAATGTCTCACCGCCTCACTCCCTAAGCAGATGCTGGAGAATGTTCATGAATTCAGCAGCTCAGGATGACAACAGTCTGGAGAGATGACTATCAACTAATGGGGAAAGGAAGAAGGTAGTGAGTGACGTAAGCAAGGCAATGCGTGCTAGCCCTTGATTGGGATTACAGTGACCGGGTGGAGCTAAAATCTCCCTTGTCGTTAATAGCAGCAGTAACAAATACTCAACCACAGTAGTACAAAACTACCCTTCCATTCAGGCACTGACTCTCTAGTCACACTAACTTCTCCCAGCCTCCTAACAGCAGACATGTATGTATGTATGTATGTATGTATTTATGTATGCATTATTGATGATTTTTTATTCCTATATGTTATATAAATGAGGAAACAAAGACACAGAGAGAGAAAGTCTCTTGTTTAGATACACAGAGTAAACAAATAACTGGGGCTCACTGTGGAGGCCAGGGGCACAAGATTTTCTGCAGCTAGAACTACAGACAGTTGTGAGCCACGTAATGTGGGTGCTGGGAATTGAACTCAGGTCCTCTTGAAGAGCAGCAAGTGCTCTTAACCACGGAGGCATCTCTCCAGCTCCCTCAGCTGCAGTTTGAAAAACCTGTCCTTCTGGCTTGTACAATTGTCATATGATACTGCCCACCTGGTAGACAGCAGGTTTTCTCCCATGAGTGTTTGCATGTGACACATCCAAGATGCAGTTTGTGGAAGGATCTGCTTGGTTTTTTTTTTTTTTTTTTTTTTTAAATTCTTCTCACCGCTTTGCCTGTGATATCATGCGTGGACACAGAACTCTGTTACTGAAACTTACTTTCTCCCCAAGGAAGTTTCATCTGAGTGATCTGCTTCCCTCTCTTGATAAAAAAAAAAAAAAAAAAAAAAAAAAAAAAATACAAAAAACAGGGCAGGGGTTGTGGATCCCATGGGAGCAAGGGGGACACCACCTGTTCACTTAGTCATCTGCTGTCCATTTGTTCTGAGACCAAGCCACACACTGAGGATATGGAAGAGGACGCCTTGGTCTGGTTGAGAAGACAATTGTCTCTCCATCTCCACCGCCTCCGTCTCCTCTGTCTCCCTCTCCCTCTCCCCCTCCCCCTCCCCCTCCCCCTCCCTCTCCCACTCCCCCTCCCCCTCTCCCTGTGTGGGGGTGTGTCTATGTGCATGCACGCATACACGTATATTATACTTCCCAACCCTGCACTTTTTATTGGCCAGACCTTATGCACACAGGCACGTGCTCTACCCTGAGCTGCATCCCCAGTCCTCTTCTTGTATTCAATGAGAGACAGCATCTCACTTCACGATGGATTCAAACTTGCTCTACTGTTCAGGCTGGCTTTCAACTATCTCAGACTCCTGAGTGACTGGGGTCATGGATCTGTGCCTCCAGATCTGGCTCTAGTTTTTCTCTTTGTAATCCCCCTCCCTGACCATGATTGGAGAGAAGTGTTCCAGGTGGCACTGCACAGGATTCTCAACACGGAATAGTGAGAAACTCCTGCTTCTGCCTGGGGTGACTGTGGATGTCCTAATCCTGATATATTCTATGAGGAGCTGGCTACCTTGAAGTGAGGCCATTACCTTATCCAATCTGGAGACTCTTTAAATGGATGCAAGATCACTACACAGAGTGAGGAGATGAGTTTCCAGTGAGCTCAGAGGGAGACTACCTCACCATACTAGTCTGCATCATGATGAATTTCCCATGTCTTTAAGTCACCATCTTTCCCCATAGCCCAGGCTAGCCTCCAACTTTCAATTGTTCTGCCTCAGCCTCCCAAGTGTGTGTGCCTCTCTGCTCAGCATGTAACATGTTCCTGGTTGGAAACCCTGAGTTGGCCAACTATGATATGATAGCAGGGGGACCATAAAAATGACATTCTTCTTGTATTAAGTAGTGTTCTGGTGATAATCTTTGAGAACTTTTTGAATAAATCAACTGAAATGGTTTTTTTCTCCAGAATGGTAAGAGAAGTGTGTTCTTTTCCTCCAATCTAGCATGATTTAGACATTGATTATAAGCTTGTTACCCCCAAACTTCCCACTTATTTCCAGTAATAAAAAAATTAAGCAGATGTACAACATTGCTTATTTGCTAGAAATTACTTGTAATTATCACAATAATATAATTGTCCTTTAAATATGGACTGTTTCGGAGTAAGAGGGAGCTATTAAAAACTATGGCAAGATCTAAGCAAACATACAATGATTGGACACACACATGGACACACACATATACACACATGCACACACATGCACACACATACACACACATACACACACTTTCACACACACATGCACACACGTGCACACACTCTCATACACATGCACAAACTCTCACACACAAGTACACACATGCACACACACTCACACAAACATGTGCACTCTCACACACGCACACATCCACACGCACACATTCTTCTCACACATGCACACACAAACATACAAGTGCACAGTTCTCTCTCCCTCTCTCACACACACATTCTCTCTCCCTCCCTCTCTGTCTCTCTCTCACACACACACTCACACACAAATGCACACTCTCACACATGCACACATATACACGCACACATTCTCTCACACACAAACATACACGTGCACAAGCTCTTTCTCCCTCTCTCTCTCTCTCTCACACACACTCTCCCTCTCTCTCTCTCTCTCTCTCTCTCTCTCTCTCTCCCTCTCTCTCTCTCTCTCACACACACACTCCCTCTCTCTCTCTCTCTCTCTCTCTCTCACACACACACACACACACACACACACACACACACACACATCCTTTGTCTCCACTTACAGCCGCCACTGAGGGAGGAGCCGTCCTTCAGCGCATTGTCTCATTTTGTGCTGAATTATCAAAGTCACAGCATATTCTCGTATCATCTGGATGACCTCAGGGTATCACGCATGCTTTGTTTCCCCTAAAGTGTTGCCATGTGGACGCTGCATGTTTAGGTACCACATCTGGATGCTGGAAGCTTAATGGACCTCAATGTTGCTGACTCAGGAAGCACTAGCATTTGGTATCAAGATTCATGGGCTAGGAATTAAGAATCCAAAATTCTTGTTCTAGTTTGGCCACTCTGAGCGGTGTGAATAGAAATTCTCTTTCCCTGTGAAGCCCAGGAGTAGACCATGTGACTTCTAGGGTCATCTCCTGGGCCTATAGCTGCCTCCATAGTGGGGCTGACTGGCAGCAGAGGAAGTAGTGCAGCTGTTCTCAACCCTCATTTACATAATTCCTCCTAAGACGGAGCTAAACCCTGGGGAAAGTGTGGTAAGAAGGTTTAGTGGCAAGAGTGTGAGGCATTGCTGACTCCAAGATTCAGCACTGTAACCTATGAACCAGATTATGTATAAGCATAGGAACAAAATATGAAAGTGGGACCCTGGTCACAACATTGTACCAAATCTTCAGTAGTAAAATTATTAAATAAAACCAGAACAATAAGTGGGTTTCTAAAAGAAAAATAAAAGTATTTGCTGACGATTTTTCATACACTGTGATGTATTTTGGTCACTTCCAACCCTCAAGGCTCTCTCTCATCCTTCTCTCTCTCTTGCAGAACCTCTTTTTTTTTTTTTTTTTTTTTTTTTTACAATATCTCGTTTTTATTTACAAAATAGTGATAAATTTACAAAAATATGAACAAATTGTCAGGAATGTTATTTTGTTTTTCTTTTTTTTCTTTTTTTCTTTTTGTTTTTATTAGATATTTTATTTACACTTCAGATGCCATCCCCTTTCCCCATTCCCCCCCTTAGAAAACCCCTATCCCATGCCCCCTTTTCCTTTTTGCATTTATACATTTTTTTAAAATAATGTTAATCATAAGCGTTATAAGTTTGGAATTGTTCAATCAGAGGTGTAACCCACTGACCGACCTAGATATAACAACTATCTTTGACTGGTGGAGATACATGAATATCTGCCTCCCTGTCTCCCCCCTTTCTCTCTTTCATCACCTAGCTTCTCCTCTCCTCCTTCTCCTCTTCTTACTCCTTTTCTTGCTCTCAGTACTCCTCCTACCTTAGCTTCTCCTACACATCACCCTTCCTGTTAAAATGAAACTTTTCTCTCAAAATACAATTAGAGCATAATTATGCCAATTTGTACCAGTGAGGTACAAGATAGTCCTAATACCCCATCCATCCTTTTGTTGACTAACCAGCACCTCTGTCATTTATCCTAACTAAAACATTTAGTTCTGAACCTGGCTTTAGGATGAATGTCAGCTGACGACCATCCACTCAAATCTTTTCTCTTATGGTAAATAGCTGTAAGTTTTCAACCCCATCAGAAATCCAGAATGACTGAGTTAACTATAATTGTGGGAAGCACAAAGCATAGCTTCTAAAACTTAGCCAATTTATAGAGACCTCTGAACACCTGAAAAGCCCCTATACTACCGAATGTTGGAGCATCAAATCTTCAGCCTTCTGGCCCAGAATCATCTGACAGACCTTGGTGATGCAGGATTATTAAGGACTGATTACTCTGTCTAGGCAGATATAATCAGTCGACTATTCTGCATGTGTGTCCTTTTCTGGACAGTAATTTGTCTGTAGATGGAGAGAGGCAATTCTTGCCTAGTGGCTGTTACCACACAACTGGAGTAACTCCAAGGATGCTCAATTTCTTCTTAGAATCCACGACAGGAAGCTGTCAGGAGCAGACAGGTCTCTAATCAATATGAACATTAATATATAAATATTTGTAGCATCAGTTCTATGGACTTCTGATGTTTTGAAAACCAACTATCCATGCAAGGTAACCGGGACTGTTGTCTGTTCACTCCTCTCAGCTATTTCTAAATAAAATATGGGAAACACCCTAACAATAAACTCAAAAATATGAATTTGCTATAGTCCCTTAACTCATAGGTTAAGCGTCCCAAATCAGTTAAAAAGGTTAAAAAAGGGCTGGGTCTAGGCATTGTATTCCTAAATGTGTTATACAGGCACAATGCCCATGAGCGTATCAATATTCATCTCATTTTTATATTAATAAGAGGCTCGTACCAATGAAAACCTTAAATTTGAGATCAAAGTAAATTTTGTACCATTTAAGAAATTATAACTTCATCTTGATAATAATTATACAGATTTCTACCAATAGGTTATGGCTATGTAATAAGTCCTAGCTAATCCCCCCTGTTCCAACAAAACTACTACTTGTCTCTAGAAAGACAGACCATTATTAACCACATTAGTCCCCAAGCTCAGGGAATAGGGGCGCTGACTCTTCTTTAACTTCTTCATGCTGATTAAGGGCGTTGAGATTTTAGAAGAGAGGTTGGGGGGAAGAGTAAGTTGATAAGCCTCTAATGCTGTGTCTTCACTGAATCCAGGTGGAATTCCAGGACATCAGAGGTTTGGGCAGGTCTGCTCAGTATGCTTGATGAGTAGATACACCAAGGCTGTGTATTACTATGCACTTCCAGCCATCCACAACAGTGTTTAGATTAGGTGACTGTACATGGGGTGAATACCCAGGTGGAATGGTCTCCTGATGGCCCCTCCTTCAGTTTCTGTTCCATGTTTTGTTTCCCTATTTGCTCCCTTGAGCATTTTTGTTTCTCGTTCTAAGTAGAACTGAGGCATCCCCTCTTGGTCTTCCTTCTTCATGAGCTTCATGTGGTCTGTGGGTTGAGTCTTCACCAATCCAAGCTTTTGGGCTAACATCCGTGGAGATATGTTTGTGTAACTATCTTCTTTTGGGTTTTTTGGGAGATTACTTTCTTGCTTTTTCTAGGTTATAGTTTCCCTCCTTGTGTTGGAGTTTTCCACCAATTATTCTTTGAAGTGCTGGATTTGTGTTTAGATACTGTGTAAATTTGGATTTGTCATGGAATATTTTGGTTTCTCCATCAATAATGATTGACAGTTTTGCTGGGTATAGTAGTCTGGGCTGGCATTTGTGTTCTCTTAGGGTCTGTATGATATCGGTCCAGGATCTTCTGGCTTTTATGGTCTCTGGCGAGAAGTCTGTTGTAATTCTTATAGGTCTGCCTTTATACGTTACTTTGCCTTTTTCCCTTACTGCTTTTAGTATTTTTTCTTTGTTTTGTACATTTGATGTTTTGACTATTATATGGCGGGAAGTATTTCTTTTCTGGTCTAAACTATTTGGAGTTCTGTAAGCTTCTTGTATATTTATGGACATCTCTTTCTTTAGGTTAGGGAAGTTTTCCTCTATAATTTTGTTGAGGATATTTACTGGTCCTTTTAGTTGGGAGTCTTCCCCCTCATCTATACCTATTATCCTTAGGTTTGGCCTTCTCATTGTGTCTTGGATTTCTTGTATATTTTGGGTTAGTAGCTTTTTGTATTTTGCATTTTCTTTGACAGTTGTGTCAATGTTTTCCATGGTATCTTCTGCACATGAGATTCTCTCTTCCATCTCTTGTATTCTATTGGTGATACTTGTGTCTATGACTCCTGGTCTTTTTTTTAGGTTTTCTATCTCCAGGGTATTGTCCCTTTGTGATTTCTTTATTGTTTCTACTTCCATTTTTAGATCCTGCATGGTTCTGTTTAATTCCTTTTCCCGTTTGGTTGCATTTTCTTGAAATTCCTTAAGGGACTTTTGTGTTTCCTCTTTAAGGGTTTCTATCTGTCTACCAGTGCTCTCCTTAAGTTCTTTGAGAGCGTTATTTATGTCTTTCTTAAAGCCCTCTATCATCATCATGAGAAGTGATTTTAATTCTGATTCCTGCTTTTCTGGTGTGATGGGGTGTTCAGGGCTTGCTCTGATGGGGGAGCTGGGTTCTGATGATGCCATGTAACTTTGGTTTCTGTTGCTTATGTTCTTGCTCTTGCCTTTTGCCATCTGGTTAACTCTAGTGCTGCCTGTACTTGCTGTCTTTGACTGAAGCCTGTCTTTCTAGTTATCTAGCTTGTGTCTGA
The DNA here is from genome assembly GCF_011762505.2 of Arvicanthis niloticus. Taxonomy (NCBI): domain Eukaryota; kingdom Metazoa; phylum Chordata; class Mammalia; order Rodentia; family Muridae; genus Arvicanthis; species Arvicanthis niloticus. Next base: position 16,201,279 of record NC_133436.1, on the reverse strand, counting down.
TCTCCTAGGGTCCAGATGTCTCTGTGATCTTTTCCAGCTGTACTGATTATAGTGGTACCTCTAGGATCCCTCAGGATATGGTGCCTCCAAGGTAGTAGTCCAGCTAGGTGTCTGCTGTTCTGGGTGCAGTGTCTCCTCTAGAATATCTCAGGATATGTTGTCTGAAGCTCTGAGTTCATTTGTTCCTCTGTGGCTCTGGATTGAGTGGACCTTCCAGTATGTCTCAGGTGGAATCCGGGGTCCACACAACAGCAGACCTGGCAGAGGTCTGATCCAGGCCTCAGATCTGGGAACTAGTTTCTAAGACACTGTCCAAGTTAGAGCGCCTGGGATCCCTGCTTCCTCTGGATTCTTGGAGGTTGGGGACAGAGCTGCCACCCCAGATCTGCTCAGTGCTCTGGCCCAGACTCCAGAACCTCTTTATCCCAAAGGGTTCAGGTCCTTGTTTTTGTGACTCTCTGAGTGTGTTGGTTTAAATGAGAATGGCCTCTTTAGGCTCTTGTGTTTGGATGCTTAGTCCTGAGTCAGTGGAACTGGCTGAGAAACATTAGGAGGTGTGGCCTTGTTGGAGGAAGTATGTCACTGAGGGTGGGCTTTGTGGTTCCAAAAGCCCTTGCCAGGCCCAACCTCACTACCTCTCCCCACTTCCTGCTGGTTGATCAGAACATACTATATATTATTTGTATCTTGTCTCTTTCAGGATCTTACAACTGTGTTACTCTATGGACCAGTTCATTGTTTTGAATCTGTATAGATGTGCTACAAGATGTAGATATACCACAAGGCACACACATATGCACACACACACACACACACACACACCACACCACACCACACCAAGATATATAGATGTATACAATGTATAGAGATACACCATAAGATATATAGATATATCACAAGATATACCACTCACCTTGAGATGGGCATTTAATATTATGAACAAACCTGCCATGAACGTATGTGTACAACCTTTGTATGGATGTAGGATTTCAATTGTCTTAAATAAATCTTAAGAGTGAGTCATATAAGGGTATGTTATAAGATGTTGCCAAACTGCTTTGCAATGTGGTTAGCTCTCTTCAAACTTTCACCAGCAATTTTAACAGAGAATATCCTGACATGGTTTTTATGTGAATTTCTCTGATGACTACATGTGCTGGAAAGGGAATTTCACATGTTCTTTGGCCCTTCATACATCTTTTGTGAAATATTAATTCCCTAAGAGTTCTTGGTACATCCTAGATAGTTTATATTGAGACTATATTTTTCTTAAATTATGATTTGTTTGTTCAGTCTTTCAAGTTTTTAAAAGAACAAGAAATTTAATCTTAGATTATTTAATCATTCATTAAAGCCTTATATATACATATATACAAATGCATACATATATGTGTGCTATCTGACAATATGGTCTATATCATGTGTATTCTTCTAAAAGTATTGTTTTATTGCTCACATTTTAATATGACCATTGTACTAGTTAAACTGTCATCTTGTCATAGCCTAAGGCAGTGGTTCTAAACCCTCCTAGTACCATGAACCTATAATACAGTTCCTCATGCTGTAGTGACCCCCCAAATATAAACTTATTTTTGTTGCTACTTCATAACTGTAATTTTGCTACAGTTATGAGTCATAATGTAAGTAACTGTATTTTCCAATGTTCTTAGGCAACCCCGTGTAAGGGGTTGACCTCATACAGGGGTTGAGACCTGCAAGTTGAGAACTACTGGCCTAGAATCTGCTGAGGAGGAAAACCTTAACTGAGGAATTCCCTAGAACAAACTGATCTGTAACTGTGTCTGCTGCAGATTGTCTTTATTTTTCGTCAAGTAGAAGAGCCCAGCCCACTGTGGGCGCCACCATTCCCTGGGTCATGGGATGTATAAAAATGCTAGCTAATCATGAGCCTGTGAGCAAGCCAGCAAGCAACATGTCTAGCCATAATATCTGCTTCAAGTTCCTGCCCTGATTTCCCTAAATGATGGACTGCAACCTAAAACCTGAAATAAAACTCTTTCCTCCCTTAAATTACTCTTGGTCAGAGTGTTGTTTTTCTACAGCAACAGGATGAAACTGAACCATTGTTTGGAACTGATGTTTGCGTATAATATGAGGCAAAGATCCCAGTTGCTTTTCTGGTCCTGAAGGATATGAAACCAACCTAGAACCATTCATTAATAAGATAAAAAGATTCCATATTTTTTAACCTGCTGAATTATAGTGTTCATTTTCTTATCATTGACTTGTGTTCTACACTGCTTTGCATTTATGGCTGTGAGAAACTCCATGGCCAAAAGCAACCTTAGAAGAGGAAAAAGTGCATTTCATTCTTTAGGACCAGGTCCATCATTGAAGGAGTTCTGGGCAGAAATTCAAGCAGGAACCAATGAGGAAAGCATACTGATTTACTCAAGGCTTCTCTCAACTAACTTCGTATGCAGCCTGGGCCTACCAGCTTAGTGATGCCATCATCCACAGTGGGCTGAACCCTCTCACATCAATCAAGGTCATCTCTCACAGACATGGCCACGGGCCAATCTGATCAAGGCAGGTCCTCAAGTGAGGTTCCTTCTTCCCAGATGACTGGAGGTCTAGTTGAGAAAGAAGTAACCAGAAGTTGCATGCGTTCTTCATTTACTTTAAGATTTGATCAGCTATGTGTACCAAGAACATTTCCATCCACCCCTTCACTTGCTTTTACTTTCTTAACAATTAAAAAAAAATTATAATTGTCAGAGTCCTGTTCATTAGCTTTTACTTTATGATTAGTGGTTTTTATGTTCTAGAAAATCTTTGCCTAATATACAAATCCAAATCTTTTTCTGCCCTCTTTTTTTTTAAATAAGAGTTTTATACTTTTAACTCTACATTTAGTTCTGCATTGAATGAACTTTTCTATATGGTTTGAAATAAGGGTCAAAGTTCAATTTTCTGTTATTTGGTTTATTTTATCAATACTTTTGTTTCTAGAAGTATTCCATATTTACAGAAAAACTGAGCAAAGCACACAGAGAGTCCCTGCATGCCCCATGCCTGGGTTTTCCTATTGCTACTATTTTGTATAAGTGTGGTACCTATTCATGGTAAGAAGACAGGACTGGCACATTATCATTTCCTGGTCTATAATCTACTGTGTTCTTCTTAGTTGTATTGCCTGCCTTGTTTTCTACTCAGGATCCTATAGCATGAATTATCAGGTCTTGACTCCTCTTGGCTGTGAGAATTCCTCCAATTTTAAATAGTGCTAATTGGGACTTCTGTAGGCTACTCATTAAATTTAGAGTTGTCTGATGTTTTACTCGTGGTGATAGTGAGGTCAGTTTGGTGAAGTGTGGTGGTAGGGGCATAAAAATCCTCAAAGGTAAAGTGCCATTTGTAATCTCATTGTATTAAGGGTTTATTCTAGCAATGCAACGGGTGTCTTGCTACTGTTGTCCTTGGTCACTTCACTCCAACAGTAGGTATCATATTGCTTGCCATTGTTTCTTCTCTGGTTCCCACACTGTCCTCTCTGGATGGCAGTTGTCATGCCCTGCTCACACTGTACGAGCGAGACTTACCTTTGCTCTCCGAGTAGAGTATCACCTGATCTGGAATTCTTTAAAGGGTATTTATCTCTTTCCAGTCATTTGTCCACAGTGTCATGGATGCGTGAACATTTAGTCTATGCTTCGGGTGATACTCTGGTACCTCTTGTTCCTGTGGTGGCAGCTGAGAGCTTTTTCACTGATTCCTGTGTCCCAGGCAGGGAAAGAGGACATTCCCACAGGCCCTGTGGCATATGCCTTCTTTGGGTGGTTATGATACTCATATTTTCTTCATGTGAATTTCCAGTACTTTGCTCCTTGAAACATTGCCATTTTCTCCATTGACAAGTGGAGAGCAATTGATCACAGGTATGGCCACCACGTCTGCCTCAGCCCATCGACGATGCTGCATCCATTCATCCTCATTTGGGGGAAGAAAAATGACTGGCTCCATGCTGCAAGATCATCCCATGCTCGGACGCACTCCCTCCCAGGAGCTTCCCGGTGACACATTATATAATGGGTCAGTAGAGAGTACAGTCTTGCACTTGCTACCATTTAGGACTCTGGGTACCTCTTAGTGTAGCTTAGTCATACACTTTATATTGTCAGCTCTGCTGCTCCATGGTGATCAAAATACAGGCCTCAGTGTGTAGTTTCTGCTACTCTTGTGATCTAGTCTTGTGGTCTGTCATCCTGGAATAAGGACACTGAAACAATCAGTTGACTGCCATAGCATGAAATCTAAAAGGACTCTTGCTGGTCCCTTGATGCATAGGGACTCTTCACCAAAAACGCTAGACTCACAGGCCTATACTCCTGTGATAGGAAACACAAATACCCCCAAAGTTCTGAAGGGTAATAAGAAAAAAGTACTTCCACTTACTCCTTTGTGGGTCTGTTTTGCAACAATAGCATGGATGTGGATTTAGTGTCAGTGATTCATTCTTTCAGCAGCATCTCCAAATTGGAACTGGTTTTGCTTTTTCAGGTCCATCATTCTATCAGAACAGGAGCTTCCATGGTACATTACATAATGGGACCACTGGATACTATGGTCTTGTGTTCACTACCATTTGGGACTCTGGATATCTCCTAGTGTAGCTTATTCATACAATTTATCCGTACTTATTCGTAGTCCTGGAGGGGCCTACTCCATTCTACAATAAATTGCTGTTGAGTCTACACAACTGTTGTGTTAGTGGGTCTGAAAGGACCTTGGGCTTGATACATAGTTCTAGATACACTCATCTAATGTTTCATGGACAAAAGCTCCATCATTATCTCAGGCAAGTAGCGCACTAAGAGATGGGTTCCCAAATTCTGTAGAATATTTTTGCAGAACTATGGTCATGCTTCATGGATCCCACATTGAGACGCTCCTATTGAATTTGCTGTAATCTTCTAATGGTGGCCTTTCCCACCTAGAGACCTTTGGTATCGTAGTGTCTGGTGAATCAAATGGACTAAGTAGCAGGAATGCTTGCATTTCTGACTGGACTTATGCAGATGCACCCTCTGACTCTGCCTGATTCAAATCTTACAGCTTCCACGGTACTCCGCAAAAAGGGCATTTTCCAATGTGAAACATTTTGGTCCCACAAAGAGAAGAGACCCTCTAAGCCTGGAACTACCTTCAGCGTGATGAGAAACCATTTAACAGTGTGTCCTGTAGTTTGACAAGATGTTCTAGCATGTCTCTAAATACTTCACTGATGTTGCTGGCTCCCAAATCTTCAGGATTTAACTTCCACTTTTATAGTATACACCAAGGCCTCCAATGGGACAGCTATATTTTCCTACATAGCTAACATTACGATAAACACAATGCCACTCCGAAATAATGTCATTGTGTGATGAATTAGTGTGATATGTCCCAGTACTTTTTAATATACTCCTCTCCAAATAACATCAAGATCAGCGGTGTTCATTCAGTTCTAAGACAACATTGGCACCATCTACCCTGAAGGAGTAAGATCTATTGCCGGGGCGTCTTCTAACAGGGTTGGAGAAGAAAGGACTCACTAACCAGATCAATGGCTGTGACCTCAGCCTGAGATTTCGGTATTCTGTTCCTATCCGACTCGCTTCTAGTGCTGGCTGCTGCATGTTGGGACCAGGAAAGGTGAGCTTGTGTGGTAGAAGGTGAACCTGGAGCAGTAGGATGGTGTGAGATCGAGAATGTAGCTAACAGGCTTACCATGGGATCCTACGTCTTAAAAAACACAGAGGCCCTTTCAGGTTAACAAGCAATGTACTCTACCCACTCACTGGACTCAAACAGAAAGTCGGATTTGTAACATTTTCAAGAGTTTCCAAATGAACTGACTCACTGGGAAGAGTGGGTGGTCTTGCCCACATCCTACCTTCATACCGGAACACATATTTTGGCTGCCGGAAGCACTGGCTTCTGGAGCCTCACAGCTGTGTGCCAACCGCCATTATTCCTGGCAGAACGTGTACTTTCAACCATCTTTCTTGCTACTTCTTGTCTGGAATGCCAGCTCCATTTCCCCATGCCTCAAGAGATCTCGTCTACCCTGAAAGTCTGTGTAGGTGTCTCCTCTCGCCGAGGAAGATTGCTGTTTTTGTCTGTTCCCAGAGTACATTCCTCAGTGCATGTGATGCAGATGGTATATGTATCAACTCGAAGCTGCTAGACTCTTGGCCGCCCCACCACACTCTGCACTTCCTAATGTCTAGGCAGGTCCTGTTGATCTTGCCACCAGGTTTGCTCAGCACCAACGCGGGTAGCCATTCAAAGAGTGATTATTGAACTAAATGTTTTATTTAATCAAATCTGGTTCTACATTACAAGAGTCTCAAAGATTTGTGCTGAGGATGTTCATCACACTGATTCCGGAAAGGAAGGTGGCATAAGCCTAAGCCTTTTATTATTTTTTTTCTCTCATCTGAATTGGGTCCATTTAACGTCACAAAAACAGTGTGTGTGTGTGTGTGTGTGTGTGTGTGTGTGTGTGTGTGTGTGTGTGTGTGTGTGTGTTGGGGGTGGTGGTGTTTAGAAGCATTTGGAAACTCTGGTTGGTTCCATGTTTATCTTCAAATTGTGACCCTTAGGGTAATGAAAGCATGGACTGAGATAGTAAATCCATGATTGAGAGCACTCACTTACTGCTCTTGCAGAGGACCCGAGTTCAATTCCCAACACTCAAAGCAGCTCATGACCACTTCTAACCGTGTTCCAGGTGATCCGATATGCTCTTCTGGCCTCAGTGGGCACCAGCTACACACGCGTTCCACAGACAAACTTGCAGGTGAAACACCCATGCACATGAAATTCTTTTAATTAAAAATTTATAAAAAGAATAATGAAGACAACTCAATAGTGCAGAAAGCAAACATATTTTTGCTTAAATGGTTTCAAAATTACAACTGAGTTTTCAGTTTTTGTATAAACCTTATTGGTTTTAAAGTTTTCATTGGAGCATGGCCTGCATACTCCCACACCAAAAAAAAAAAAAGAAAAAAAAAAGAAAAAAAAAAAAAAGAAAAGAGAAGAGAAGAAAAAGAAAGAAAGAAAGAAAAAGAAAAAGAAAAAGTCCATGAATGTGGCATGTGTTCGCACCTTTCCAGGTACAAAAGCTCAATGGAAAGACTCCCAATTCAAGTTGATATTTATGTAAAATTATGAGGCACAGGTTGGCATGCACCAGTCTTTGCCAGTGCCTGCACTACAAGCTAAGACTCTTCATTCCCCTCCCCCTAAACAAGATATTTAACCAAAGTAAAGCCTCTATGCTGTATTAGACTTATTTCTCTTAACTTTAAGATCCTAAGCCGTGTCAGTCTCTGCATGACAGCAGATGGGTCCACGTGCACACATTTATCGCCATAGTTAGTAAAAAAATGAGTCCTCAGTTGTTCTCAGTAAAGTTCAACAGAAGCACGCAAACATTCCCTTATTCTGCCTTGCCGTAAGGAAGAAGTTTCCATCAGAAAACAGATTCGTTTTTAAACAGTTTTAGCAGAATAGCACAAAAGAAACAGGAATCTCCATCCTGCCGCTGCTTTTCCAGCTTCTCCCCAGGCCTCCCACACACTGCGGCTGAGCCTAGCCCAGTCCGGTTCTACATCTGATCCCCCCCCCCCCGGTTCTACATCAGTTCCCCCCCCCCACGTAAAGTTTCTGCTTCAATTAGTTCCACTTCCTGCATTGTAAACAAGACTTGGTCCTGCCTGTCTCTACAATGCTCTCTCTCTCTGTTTCTCTCTGTCTCTGTCTCTCTCTGTGTGTCTCTCTGTGTCTGTCTCTCTCTGTGTCTGTCTCTGTGTCTGTCTCTGTGTCTCTCTCTCTGTCTGTCTCTGTCTGTCTCTCTCTCTCTCTCTCTCTCTCTCTCTCTCTCTCTCTCTCTGTGTGTGTGTGTGTGTGTGTATGTGTGTGTGTGTGTGTATGTGAATGTATATGGATGTAAGTAGATAGGATGATAACGATAAGCTTAATGCCATGGCTTCTCCCTGCTCTCTGTGTAAGTGGTGCGTACTTAAGCAAGCGAGCATGAGTACATGCGCATGCGCATGCTCATGTACGGCTCTTCTGTCCTTGTGAATGCAGGTTATGTGCGTGCACAAGCATGTACGCCTGCGTGGATGATAGAGTTCAACCAGCGATGTCATTCCTCAAGTGTCGTCTACCTTAGTAGTAGTTGTTGTTGTTATTGTTGTTTTACACATCTCTCACTGGCTTGACATTACCTAGCAGGCCCCAGGGCCCCAGAGATCCACTCATCTCTCCTTCCCTGGCTAGGGTTACAATCATGCACCACCAGCCACCATTTCTAGTTTTTAAAATGTGGGTTCTGAAGACAGAGCTCAGGTTTCATGTTTGTAAAGTGAACACTTTACCGACTGAACCATCTTCCCAGCCCTCTTCTCGACTTCCTCACAGTGATTTCTACCGGAGAGGTGTGGTCTTGCCTGGCTGAGGAGTGAGCCCAGGTACACACTTGAGTTTGTCCCCACATCATTTAATTTCAAACTGAATTGTTGCATGAGAAACAAGCAAACCAGTCACTCATTCTGTTGATGCAGGGACTGCTCCAGAAGACAGGGCACACTCAGGATGCCTCTACCCAAACTGGTCATCTCCTCAAAGTCTCTCGTTTCTGAAGTGGATGCACACCTTGACACAACACAGAACTGTTCCTGCTTCCCAGGTATTTCCTGAAGGATAAACATTGACTTAAAATCTTTTTAGTCAGCAAGTGTGGAAGGAACCAGACTTCATGTGAACACTTTTTCCTGTCTTGCTGCTGTTGTTTGTAGCCTCAAAGACTGGGGCAGGATGTTTCTCTCCTAAGTCTCTCATCCCTCAGATGTCCTTAAACAATCAAACAGAAATGACATCATTCTCTAATGGCTTCTGTCTATATTCAAGGAGAATAAAATGACTCCCTCTGTCTGGCTGTGTGGCTTTGTCTCATGGGGAATGTGTATATATGTGTACGAACATGGCTGTTTCAGGTACGTGTATATGCCTGTGTTTACATGTAAAAGCACATACGTGTGCATCTTGGTAACCCTACCCACCATTATATCCCTGCACAAACACTACTGTGAAATTATTTAGTTTAATTCTGAGGGTAACGCTACCATTTTAGCACCTAATGGTACCAAACAATATGCCTGAGTCGTGGGATCCCTCGTGACAGCTGCAATTTTGCATCTGAGTAAACCTCTGGCTTGCACAGCTACTTTCTAATGGCTCAGCTCCTTGACCTTTCTCCCCGTTTCCTCTCCAGCTCTTTGCTCCAGCTGCTTCCTTTGAAGGCTCCTCCCTTTCCTCCCCATCTGTCCAGTCTTAGAATCTACTTATGTGTGAACCCTTCATCTCACAGATGCTCAGAACTCCCTCAGTATCTCTCCCTATTCCATGTTCAGTGACATCTTTGCTGTGGTGGGAACATTTACATCACAGGAATCATCAGCCATACAGATCAGGGCTTTGCCTTGGGAAAGCCGGTTGTTAAACATTTGCCAGTACAATGCCTTCTTAGTTTTTTGTTTGTTTGTTTGTTTGTTTGTTTAAATATGTATTCATTACTTGTGAAGTGTTCTGCATTCCAGAGGAGGGTACCAGATCTCATTATAGATGGTTCTGAGCCACCATGTAGTTGCTGAGAATTGGACTCAGGATCTCTGGAAGAACAAACAGCAATCTTAACCTCTGAGCCATCTCTCCAGCCCCATACTACCTTCTTGTAAAAGTTTAAATGTGCGTCCAATTGTCCCTGCTTTTTATGTTTTAGAGTGACTCCCGTTCCACAACTCAGGCATATTGTTTGGCACCATTAGATGCTAAAATGTTCAAGTTACCTTCAGAATTGAGTTAAATAATTTCACACTCCTGTTTGTGCGGAGATAAAATGGTGAGTAGGGTTACAGATGCACACATATGTGCTTATATAAGTAAACATGCGTATATACTTGCACCTGAAACAGCCATGTACACACACACACACACACACACACACACATATACACATTCCCCATGAAACAAAGTCACGCATCCAGAGGGAGTCATTTTATTTTCTTTGAATGAGAATAAAATGTCTCCTGGGACACAAAGGGTTTTTCTGTTGTTTGTTTTGTTTTGTGTTTTGATTTGTTTGTTTTTTATGCTAGAATCAGGGTTGTGCTGGACAAACCTGGAGAGTTGGTCACCAAGATTGAGGCCCAAGACAAAGGATCACACAGAGGGGCAAATTCCCAAATGCAGGGGCATTGCGTACAAACCAGTATAACTAGCATTTCTACAGATGAGAATGGCACCCAGAGGTCCTCAGTGGGAATGCTTGCAAGAAACCCCCAAGGCACCCATTAATAGTGACTCTTCCAGCACATCTTCCAGAAGGCACTAGGTTTGCACCTCCAGTGTGGTAGTCTGTGGTTGTAGCTCAAGTGTGGGCGTGGGTCCTGTTGGGCTGTGTTGTGGATCCCGAGTGTCTGCCGCAGCTGAGCTGAGAAGCCATGAAGTTCCATGTGGGCATGGGGATATCTCAGCCTGAAGTCCCTCGGTGCCAGAGCTCCTGAGTGTGGGTCTCCGGGCTGAAGCAGCTGACCGGGAGACTGGTGGTCTCTGTCTTGGGGCTCCCAGATGCATCTGGGAGCTGTGAAAGAAACAAGACACAAGGGCATACGGGAGGGACCAGCCCACAGCTGAGAGGGGTGAGAGGGAAAAGCTCTGGCAGCTCCCCGCTGGGTGAGAGACTTGGTTACTTGGCTGGGTTGGCTGGCTTGCTTGAGTTGGCAGGGCTCCTTGGCGTGAACGTAGATAATTCTTCTAGTGGGAGATTAAGAAGTGGCTTGGTAGTCAAAGGCCTTCTCCATGGTTCCCCATGGTGGGGCCCCAAAGACACTTTAAGTCCATGGTTTTAAAAGATTTATTATCATGGCAGAAAGCAGATGAGCTATACCCCACCCCCACCCCCACCCCCACCCCTGTCTCTCAGGGCAGACCTGAGTTAAATAGGGAGGGAGGAGAGATGAGAGTCTGGGAAGGAATGCTTAATTGACTACACCCTCTAGCCTTTAGGTATCTCATTAATATGGAGATCGCTTGAGGCCCTGAGGCCTGTAGTCTAGCCCTCTACCTGTGGAGAGTCTGGTAGGGCCTTTGCCCTACTTGACTGAAAGGCATTAATCAATGGAAGTCTTTGTGCGTGTGTCAGGAGCCTGGAGTCTGGGAGTGTGACAAAATGTATGCTGTTCCTTGCAGGGTCTCCAGCCATCTCTAGCTAGTACTCCACCAGAAACCAAGTTATTCTTGCACAGTCCCACATGGTAGGATTGCATATACTTTTTCTCTGCAGCTCCCCTGTGAAAGAGTCTGTATACCCTGATGCAGATTAAGCACTTGACCTCTGCTAGTACAGTGCAGCCTTCAGGGTCCTGGGCTGCCAGTTGCCTAGAGACTGAAATCTTTTATGGGGAGACAGTAACCAGTGGCTGATAGGTGAAACAGAAGACTTTGATGTCTTTATCACCTCTTGGGATAACTGTGAGCATCATCACCCCAACTTCCGAACTTTCTGGAACTTTGTGAAGGCCTCGCTACAGCTCTGTGTTCCTCCTCACCTCAGCCCCAGGTGGTGATGGTAAGGTTTCATCCAGAGGAAGAAGGGGACATCTGGTTCCATTGGGTGGGGTGGGGGATGGACTCATACCTGATGAATTTAGTTCAGTCAATAAGCCATTTAAAGTACCTTCTACTAACTCACAGTCTCTCAAATAGGTAAAAATCTTTCTGTATCTACTCCTTAGTTCACAAAGACCTCAGTGAGAAACAAAAGATGATTCAAGCTTTGAGATAAAGGTAGTCAAAGGTCTGAATGTACCCATAAGATCAAACATGTCCTCAGAAGAGCAACAGTCGGTTGACCACAAGTCAGGATATAGGGATTTTATCAGTGTCACTTAACACAGTTAATTATTAACCCAGATAACCTAGGGGGCTTAGACTATCTCCCTAACAGAAACAATATGAGTAAATGTGGCTATTTGAATTCCAGCCCGAGCTTTTCCTGGGTCTTTGAAGACCACTAATCATATTTGGACAAAGGGGATGCATGATTTTGTTGAAAGGTACTTTATGTGTGAGGCTGAGGTCATGTCACCAAGGGTCTTATCAAGAACAAGAAACTTTGGTTTGTTGTCTCAGGGGCATGAAAGGTTGCAGCTTTCCAGTCTACTGTCCCACCCAGTGTTCTTAGCAAGTGTTCCAGACACTGGAGTACTTAAGATGTTTACAAAGTCCAAGAAATTAATGTTGACTTATTCTGTGTTCACATTATACCTCTCTCTCTCTCTCTCTCTCTCTCTCTCTCTCTCTCTCTCTCCTTCTCTTTCTCGTGTGCATGTGTGTGCATGCTTGATGTTTCAGCTGTGTTCTCTGAGAACAATAATTCTGAATACAATAAGCATCTCCCTTCAAATCTCATATCCTTGCTAATAAAACCATCTCTGTGTTTAAATTTCCTTAATGGTTCTCCATATATTTTAAGACAGATCGCTTCTGGGTACCACCTTCTCATGGCTTCATCTAATGGGTCCCTCCCCGTCACAGAACACATCTTCTCATCATACCTACATTCTCACAGAAAATGCTTCTTCCAAGAGCCCACATCTAGATGTCCTCGACCTTTTTACCACTCCAATCATCTTACTGGCCCTGCCAGGTATCCTCCTAAGCCTTTCAGCCTCCCTCCAAACCCACACAGTTTCCCACATGTCGCTCCTCTGGTGGCACATGCTGTCCTGAGGAAATTCCTGGCTGTGGCTGGAATCCAGTCCCATGATAGATAGTTGTTTGGGGTAAACCCTGTGAGATCCCCAAGGTCTGGTTTCCCACTGTGAAATGAGAGGCCATAATCCTGGCCTTTCAGTCTACAAAGGCAGAGAGAGAATGAAGAGTCGCTTCTTCTTGGACACACAAAGCATCCAAGCCCTACAGACTTCTCATCACCTCCTTGACTCTGAAACAAAGGCAGTTGTTTGTAGAGAATACCTTGTCCATTGTATGGATGTGCACCACTTGTCAATTAAAAAGCCTATGGCCTATGGCTTAGGCAGGAAATAGGAGGTGGAACATCTGAGAGGCAGAAAGAACTCTGGGATAGAGCTGGGCACATGGAAGACTCACCCAGGAAGATAAGAGGAAATGGATACATGGTACCAGGTCTGCCATCAGCCTTGTGGCAGAATGTAGGTTAAAATAAATGGGATACTTTAACTTATGATCTAATAAGAGAAAAGCCTAGCTATATGACCAAGGTATTTGTAAATATATTTTGAGTCTGACTTTTATTTCTGGGAGCATGGGGCTGGAAGGAAGAACCAGATATAACTTGTATTATTGCTGCCTCCAGATTATCCACCCATTTCAAGAGCGTACTGTTTTAGAGCTTTAGGGTAATCCTTGAAGACATTCTCAAAGTATGCAATGTATTTGTTTCAATGGGGAATCTAAATGAATGAATGAAAAATATAACTATTCTCTACAGAGAACACAGTTGAAATGTCACTTGCCAGGGAGTCACCGTCCCTGTTATTTGCTGGCACAGTGTCTAGTTAGGTCCTCTTTGTCAACAGAATAAATGTTTACGAAACCATTTGCTTAACAGCTTCCTCACCAGCAACAGAATGCAGTCTGCTTCTCTCTCCACTGTTTTATTCCCAACACCTGTACATCATGTAGCACAGAAGCAAAACCAAATAAATATCAGTTGAATGAGCAGCCACTTTGTTTAGCTGCCAACAGGTGGTCCACAGATCTTTAGCAGCCCCCTTCACCTGGAACATTGTTTGAAATGCAAATTTTAGGGCCTTTCTCCAGCCCCCAAACTGCAGTCTCTGGGTAGAGCCCAGAGATCTATTTTAATACGTCCCCACCCACCCACTCGCCTGCCTCAGTGATCCTCAGGGGCTCTGGTGGAATAAATTAAAGCTGAACATAAGACAGTCTCACCAGGGGTCTAGAAAGATTGTGGACAGAAAACCTTGCCCTTTAAACTTAACCAGGGAAAGAGGGCATTCGGTCAGAACGGGGAGTGCAGCTACCTGGGTACAAAGAACAGAGATACATCGTGACAAGGGCTTCCCCTTAACTGATTGCCCCCTCTGACTTCCCCTCCCATGTGGTTTGAATGAGAAATGACCCCAACTCCCACATTTGAACACGTGGTCCCCATCTGGTAGGTCTGTGTTGCAAGTCTGGGCAATGTTTTGGATACACTGCCTAGCTGGGAGATGTAAGAGTACAGATGCAGGGTTGAAGAGTTATAGCCCTGCCGGATTCCTACATTCAGCTGTTCTCTTCTGCTCTACTTCTGTTCTCTGTTTCCCCCATCTTCTGAGATGTAATGAGCCATACTTTAGCTCCCACCGCCACAGACCCAGCCAATGCTGCCATGATTGACTATAGACACTTAAGTTGGAGTCAAAACCAGCCCCTCTCCCCATAAGCTGGCCTGTTAGGCTTTTGGCACAGCAGTAAGAAAAATAACTAACACTCTCCCTTCACCCAGGATCCTGAATGTAAAAGACAAGCCATACCTAAAAGATGTCAGCTGATAGATAAACCTTTAATCCAGGGGGTAGGGGTGGTGGAGAGACGCAGGAGGGGCAACAGAGGGAGCTGCATCTCATTTGTGAGCTGGAGGCCACTGTGGTCTACACAGCAAGTTCCAGGCCTGTCAAAGTCACACAGTAAGACCCTGTTTCAAAGAAAAAAAGTACAGATTTTATGTAAAAAAAAAATTATTCAGGGCTGGAGAGATAGGTCGGCAGTTACGACACTTATTGCTCTCACAGAGGATCCTGGTGCACACCAGGCAACTCGGAACTGCCCACCATTTCAATTCCTGGGCATCTGGTCCACGTACCCATAAACCCATACAGGCACTACACACACACACACACACACACACACACACACACACACAATTAAATAAATCTTTCCAAAAACATTAAGGATCACATTAGTACCAAAGATCAAGTAGAATGGATGTAGAGAATAGTCCTGGATCAAAGTAAAAGTCCTTGGCTCACTGTCCCCACGGAACCAGAGCCAAGTTCCATCGCTTGCCTGGACCACATTCCTGTCCTGGAGGGCACTGTTGCTCTAATCCTATGAGGGTTCTATTGTTCCCTCATCTATTCTTGGTGACCCTAAGAGCATCTCTATTCCTGCTTAAGCATCCCAGAAAGCCATTGCACTGGGGCTCAACCCCACTCTGCACAGCTGAACAAACGACTTCTGTGACCTTCTGTCTGATAAGAACATTTGGTTTACTCTGCCTGGCCAGGTGTGTGTGTGTGAGTGTGTGTGTGTGTGTGTGTGTGTGTGTGTGTGTGTGTGCTGTTTCTTGTATAAAGGAGACCATCTAATTCATATAATTGTATTCACACAAAGTGTGTGAGAATATATATATATATAATATATATATGTAATATATGTAATATATATACACATACATATGTGTATATATATGTATATATGTGTATATATATATCTCAATGGGAAAGAGAAGGGTTCTATAAACAGAAATTCCTGACCACAAATGAGCTGGGCATTATCAAGTTGACAATTTATAAGGTCTTATTGGTACAAGAAACAATATATCATTTTGGAGTCATATTCCAGAATAAAACCAAGAGAAGGGGGCTTCCTCAAGTAACTTACATGAGAAGATGTCTCCAGTCCTCAGGTCACCATCTCAGAAACACTCAGCACCTCCCTCTGCTAAGACCTGTCACTCAAAAGTGGTCCCTGTAACTCTAGGTGAGTGATGTTATGCTGCCTGATGTAGGGACTTAGAATTGAACTTAGGTCCTCTGCAAGAGTAGCATGTTCTCCTAGTAACTGAGCCATCTCTCCAGCCCGAGATTAAGATGTATTTAAAGCATGTGCAATGCCTTTGAAAATGATCGGCTTCCTTGATTCTCCAGACCATTCATCTGGACCGCTCTATTTACTCCACCAGATTACTTCAGGTCATAAAAATGTTCTTCTCAGAATATTCTGAAGCCAATTTCCAAGGAGTAAAAATAGAGAGGAACTCATCCAAGAGCCTGCATAGTCTCTGGGCCTCTATAGTTCATGACTTTAACAGGAACTACTTTCAAAGCTGTGTGTTTATTCTCCGTGGGTGTGTCCTGGATTCCAATGTCAACCTCCCTCAATGACCAAACCATATCTTCCCATGAAGACCCAGTACTGAAACACCCTCACAAACTTAGGAGGGCCAATGGGAGGGGTCCTGACTGGAAAAGATTCTTCTCTTCTCCCTCTTCCCGGCCATGGATCTAAGGGCCTTCTTGTAGGCATCTCTTTCATGCTAGAAGAATTTTCCTGAATTCATCAAGTAAAGATGAATTTTGAGACCCGTGTTTGAGATGTGACTCCACTATCATGCTACATACTCTATTTAGAAAGTCTTGTTGGTATCAGGAACCAGCTTTGCATATAGCCTAGGAATGTAGTGATAGTGGTGATGTCACCGATAGGCAACAGGGACTGGAGCATTTGTTGCCATGGCAATAGCCATACTTTTCCAGCATCCATTTGGCTCACTTTTACCTGTGAACCAGCGGTTATGTTACAGCCTAAATAAAAGGCAGACCCTCTTGAACTTTGCTCTCTCTTTTCTCCCTTCATCTTTGTCACCCCCACTTTGCCCCTGCCCCCACAATAAACCTGTCTCATGTGGAACTGCATTGGCCTGGTGTGGTCTGTCTGGACACAAGCTACAATTCCAAGGCAATACTTGCCACTAGCTACTTATCTTTCTATATTTTTTTATAAGTGTTTCCACAAGCATAAGCGCATACGTAGGATAAATGTGGTATTCTGTTATTACGGCTTACATTCCCCTACTAAATAGAGACTTTATAATATCTTGTATGTCACCTTAGCCATGTAGATTCACTTTTATCTTTGTGAAATTCCTAATTATCTTCTTTGGTCATTTTCTACTTGATTTTCTTTTTTTCCTTTTTCGTCAGTATCTAAGAACTCTTTATCCACCACCAGTGCTGTCAGGCATTGTTCTTTGCCTTGCAGACATGTTTTCCAGAGCCATTGTCTATTTAGAGCTTGGGTGAGCAGCAGTCGAACATGTCCACAAATGTACAGGGATGTACGCTCTTGCTGAGCGATGGAGGTGGGGGTGCAGAGGAGGATGTCAGCATCTTCTGCTACTGAGCTCTCTGCCTTATTCTCTTAAAAAAACATGCTCTATGACAGAATCCAAATCTTGAAATTTGGGCCAGGCTGGCTGGCCAGTGAGTTTCAGGAAAGGCCTGTCTCCACCCCTCAATATTCAAGTCACAGGCATATCCAACTGTGCCCAACTTTTTTATAAGGGTGTTTACCAACTCTGGTTCTCTTGCTACACACCAGGGGCTCTTGCTTACTGAGTCCTCTCTCCAGGCAGGCCTCCTCTTTGTTAAAGTGTTCAGTTACATGTAGCTGCTTAGGATTTACTGTCTTGGATTTCCAGTCTCTGAAATTCTAGTCTTGCTTAAGAATAGTCTTCTTTTCCTTTGGATGTGCACAACCACTGGTCTGTAGTCCCAACTGCTCAGGATGTGGAGGCCAGGGCCTCATAAGTTCAAGAGTAATCTGGACTATATAGTGTCCAATACTTGTCTAATAAATATAAATGAACGAATGAATGAATGAATGAATGAATGAACGGAAGTGAGTCAGGCTTTCATTTTGTCTCAATGCTCTGCTCATTAATTCATCCGTTATTTGAATATTTATTTTATTTATTTAAATTTTATTTATTACGTATGTCCGTGTGTCTGTGGAGTCCGCAGGTATGTGCATCTGTGCAGTCTGCAGTATGTGTGTGCTGGTGGTTGTGGAGGCCAGAAGAAGGTGCAGTGAGCTGGAGTTACAGGCAGTTGTGAACCCCAATACATGGGTGCTCGTAACTCTTGAGCCATCTCTCCAGCCTCTGCTTATTAATTTCTCTGGCAGGGGAAGGTATTTGGTTTGATTACAGTTGGATTTGTTTTCTAGTAATGGGTGAGACAGTTATTTTTCTAGTTTCATAACCAGTATCAAGTTTTCTTTGATTTTGTAAGTTTTTAAATCTTTTAAAGTGAGCAAAAGCTCACTTTTAATTTTAAATTCATTGTGTCTTCCTGAATTTCTAAAAACTGCCAAGAGGCACCATCGAGTGTATTTGGCAAAGCAAAGCCTCTGTTTATTGTGTACTTGTAACTGAACTGTTTGCCTAATATGCTGTTTGGCACAACACTGTGATTGGCTCTGTTAGTCATAATGTTGTTGCTGATAGTTCTCTGTGGCTGCCATTCCATAAGCCATTTTTTTCATTAAACAATAAGCACATCAAAGACTCTATGAAAATATGTCTATATTATACATAGCTTCTGATGACTGTGATGGCTCACCCTGATCGACGACAACTTGATGAGATTTAGAGTCATACAGCTCCAGGTATGTCCTAATGCCATTTCCAGATATGTTTAACTGAACTGGAAGATTTACCTGGAATGTGAGGGTACCGCCCTTTGGATTCAGGTGTGGACTAAATAAAAAGAAACCAGTGGATGGAGCACCAGAACTCATCCTTCTGTGTTTCCCAATGTGGATGGGAGCTGCCTCCAACTCCTGTGATCAAAGCTACGACGCTTTCTCCACCCAGCATATCTCCTTTCATGGTGGGCTTTACCCTCCAATGTGTGCCTTTCTTCCTTACGTTACTTTTCTCATGCACTTTGTCACAGCCATGAGAATAACTAATGGCTATACATAATTAAAACTCTACAGCTAAGTGTTGGTTTCCAAAAGTCTAGCAATATGAACATAGCATTAACTGTTACACTATGCTTATCTCTTTTCTAGTCTGTGTTCTTCAATGTCTAAGTTCCTTAACAGCTGAATAGTATCCCACTGTGGCCCTCTTGGTGCAGTGGGCAGAGTCAGTCTTGTAGTATTCCGTGTCATGATGTAATGGTTAGTCTCGCTTGCCATTATCACATTAACAGAGCACACTTAGGTGCATGCAGAATGTTTCCAGATATAGCTGATACAGGATGGCAGCTGAGCAGGAAAGACCCGCCCTGGGCATGCATGGAATTGCTCCGTCTGCTGAGGACAAAGCTGGGGAGGAGGAATCCAGCCAGGGCGTTACTGAGAAGAAAGTGGGTTTATTGCTACTGCCTTGCTTCTGAGCAGCGGATTTGCTTCTTAGGGCTCTCGTGAGGACTCACACCAGGAGTTCTCCAGGAAGCATCACTCCTTCAGCCTTGGCCTGGGAGTAATGAGGCTCCCACCTCCATGGACATAAAAGCTGCTGTATTCTCCGCTTTCCAGCATGCGGGTGGTTACTGATGACTATCCACCCTGTGAGTCTGTAAGCCAGTCTACTCAATGCCTGTGTAAACAGTGTGTGTGCATGTGTGTGTGTTGTATGCATGTATATGTGGTATGCATGTATATGTGTGTATTTGTATGTGTGGTGTGTGTGTTTAGTATGCATGTATATGTGTGTATACGTATGTGTATATGCTACACATGTATGTGTGTGTGTGTGGTGTGTATGATGTGTGTGTGGTGTGTCTGTATGGTGTGCATGTACATGTGTGTATAGTGTACATGTATGTATATGGTGTGTATGTGGGTAGTGTGTATATGGTGTGTATGTATGTGTGGATGTGGTGTTATGGTGTGTATGTATGTGAGTGTGTATAGTGTCTGTATGTGTATGGTGTGTATTTGTATGGTGTGGGTATGTGTGTGTATGTGTATATGTGTATGTATGTGTATAGTATTGTGTGGTAAATGTATGGTGTGTATGTGTATGGATATGTGTATAGTATGTATATATGTGTGTGGTATATATGATATGTATATATGTGTGTGTATTTGTGGTGTGCATATTATGTATAATGTATATATATGCATATTGTGTGTGTGTGTGTTACTAGTTCTGTTTCTCTATGGTGCCCTAAGTCACCTGGATATGTCACTTTTTATTCCAGTTCCCCACTAATGGTACGTCATCTCTCAGCTCTTCTTTCCTGCTACAGACACTTGCGTGTATATCCTGGGCTCTCTTGCCTATGGTCTAGATTTATAAACACAGAATTGCTTGAGGAGTCAATAGTTTAAAATCAGGATGTGTTTATCCTGCCAGATTGCTTTCTCAAACGGATGGAGCCGTTTCCATTCTGTGGCGGTGATTCCTCCAGGATAGTGTGTGCTCTGGTTACCTTGCTTTTTGTGTTCCTTTAAACTTCTTGTGCATTCTTTGTAAGCAAAACACATGTCTTGCTCTGCCCTTTTCCTTAGCTGAACCACTGGCCAAAGCAATCCCATTGCATTGATTTATGACTCTATTTATTTTGCTTTTTTTGCTTTGTGCATTTTCATTCTCTTCCCAGATCAGCCACAGTGGATGCTCCTTTCTGGCAGTCCTGTGCTTTCAGAAGTTGCCAGTGCTTTCCCGTTGAACTGGAAGTTACCCAGTTTTATCCCTAGCCTCATGATCTAACCCTTTCCTACCACCACAATAAAACAAAGGTGGCCAGAGAGTACTGAAACTCATGCTCATTCATCTGCACAGAAGAGAGGGGAGTGGAGGTAGGGCACGCCATACCTTCCAACTGTCTCTGTCAGCTACGTGATAATGAATGTCTCTTCGGGAAACATCCTTTCACTCATCAGGTTCCAGTCCAGGTGAGAACAGCTGATTTCTATGAAAAATGTCTGTAGGACTCCCTTGGTAAAGCATGTGACCATGAGGACCTGAGGTTCATTTCCTGGAAACCACTTTTAAAAACGTGTGTTGGTTCGGTGCTTCGTGCAATGGTCCGTGCATACAACTTCATCACTGAAGATGCTGCAGAGGCAGGTGATTCCCTGGGACCTGCTGGCCACTCAGCGTAGCCCACTTCAGGCCAATGACCCTGCCTTTAAAAAGACAAAGGTGGCACTGAGAAATGACTCCTAAGGTTGTTGTGGGGATTTCAATAAGTTTGGCCCCATAGACTCATGTGCTTGAATGCTTGGCCCTAGGGAATGGCACTATTAGGAGGTGTGGCCTGGTTGGAGGAGGTGTGGCCTGGTTGGAGGAGGTGTGGCCTTGTTAGAGGAGGTGTGGCCTTGTTAGAGGAGGTGTGTCACTGTGTAGGTGGACTTTGAGGTCTCCTACGCTCAGGCTCTGCCCAGCATAGAATCTAGTCTCCTCCTGGCTGCCTTCAGATCAAGATGTGGAACTCTTGCCTCCCCCAGCATCATGTCTACCTGCATGCTGCCATTCCTCCTGCCATGATGATTCTGGACTAAACCTCCAAACTGTAGCCTGCCTCAGTGAAGTGTTTTCTTTATAAAAGTTGGCTTGGTTATGTTGTCTCTTCACAGCAATGGAAACCCTAAGACAGTTGTCCTTTGGCCTACATATATGTATGCACCTGGATTCACATGTGCACCTTTACAGATATACGAACACACACACATACATCACCACCATACCATACCATACCATACCACACACACCCATAGGAGGAAAAGATGAGTCAGTCTAGGAAACAATATCGCCATGACAGAAGGCAAATTCATCACAGGGAATCCCTTTTCCTTCTGGCTTGGCAACCCTGACCAAGCCAAAAGTGACAAAGCAAACCATGCAGAAGATCTGGAGAGCACTGGAAGTAATGTGGGGGGAGGGGGCATGGGGAGAAAGAAAGAAAACAACCCAGAAATTTCCATGACCCTCTTTCCAGAGGTCTTTCTATCCTTCACCTTGAGGGATAATTTCTTTGGGTGTTCCATACAGTGTGGATTTGTGTTCACATGTGTATCGAATTTTACCACCTTCAGTTAGTATTGATGTTGCTGTTGCTCTTAATTTTTCTCGCACCCCACATTCTCTTCTGGAAACAGATGCAAGACATCACTGACTTTACGGGACTGTTAGGAAAGTCAAATGGTGTGAGCTATCTGAGGGTGTTAGCGGTCCGTGTCTTTTCTCCCCTGTCTCAGGTGGCTTGCCTCAAACTGTACAGAATTGTGAGGACAAGGGATAACTACTGCCATCCTCCTTATAATCCTCGAGGCTCCCAGTAGATTTCTAGTGTAGTGGATGCCCCCATTTCCACAGTACTGGCAGACTAAATGGTTCCCATTAAAAAAAAGTTTGGTAATCACCACCATGTCACAAAAGCTTGGCAGATTTTTCGAGGAATGTGGAAGGATTAAAGACAGTATGCCTCCCTGAACCTCAATAACTGCCTTCCTACACTATTTCCTATGACCCCAGTCAACAAGTTGTACTCCCAAATTAAGTAATTAGGTACTGTGTAATTGACACGCGAATACAAAAAGAAGTCAGCCAAACATATTAGAAACATCTTTAAAGAAAACCCTTGAGCATATGAAACTTCAGCTAATGAGAACCAGGACATTTCAAATGGGTATCAAAAGAAACCTCAAAAAGTAGTACTGGGAAAACCCATTATACATCTAGAAGGGGAAAAAAATTACAAAAAACCATAGTCCCTCTGCCCACTTCACATGGTAAAAGACAATGAACTTTATATACGAGTTAAAAGACTGAACCAAAAGTTAAGTCTCAAGTAAAACTTAGTGCAGCAGCAAATGTATGACCTAGACCTTTTATGGCTTTGCAGCAAGTTTCCCTAAAGCTTGAGGATTCAACCTGTGATGACTGCCATTAGCCAGCAAGTCTCTGGAGGGTCCAGGTGGGTCTGTTGATCTGGACAAGGTGTGACTTGTCTCCAGAAGCCTTGTTCAGTCAGTTGGCAAGTGGGCTAAGGGCTGGGCATCTGGGATGGCTTTGCCCATTATGGCTTCTGTAGCTACCATGTTTGATGCTCACATGGATGAGGGTCCCTGATTTTACCTTCTACTCTGACAGTCTGGCTCTTTGACACACAGAGGGGTGGTTTCAAAGAAGAGGATGAAATGGTGTATCTTGTTACTTCCATTGGCAGAATAGTGGTCCCAGCAAGGAAGCAGATACCATCATTGATGGGACAAACAGTCAAGTTGGATTTAAAAAGAGCATAGATCAAGAAATGAAGCCTGTGTTCATTCGCAATGTTGCGCAATATGAAATCAGGGTTGTTTTTTAAGTCTCATACTTCCAGGATTGGCTTCATAAAAAATTAAGATCTAGGCACAGTAAAAGATATAGTGTTTAAAAATGAATATAATATTGAGAAAAATATGAGCAGTGTATCTGGCAGACAAAATGTTCCCATTCGTCAATAAAAAAGACAATGTTCTGATTTCGAACCAGGCAGAAGTCCAAATTGTTCAAGGCTATAAAAGAAAAATACAAATAGCTAATAATTTTAAGGAAAGATACTTAGTCTCTGGTAATCTAAGGGAGCAAATCTAAAGGAACACAGAATAATAATCATCACAAAAAGGAACTGGCAAAACCAAAAATGAGCTGGTGTTCAGAGACACAAGGGTTCAAGAAAAGGACTCTGTCCATTTTGTGGAGCTGGGAACTTGTAAATCTTCCTAGAACAAGTCATCAATGCAAATCAGAGTATATATAAGATGCATGCGGGTGTTCTGCCCCAGAAAATCCTCTTCTAGAAATAACTATCATCTCAAGGAAATGATCAGATAATTGTTTATAGCAATGGAAAACAAGCCAAGCATTCAGCAATAGAAACTAGATAGCCAAGTTGGTTCACCCACACAGCATCATTTTAAGCTATTAAAAAGAGCAAGGCAGGTCTCTGTGGGCTGTTGTGGAAAGATAGCATGGTTGACTGTTAAGTGAAACAATCTACAGAAATCAGGCTATGGTTATTCTGTTACTATGATGCTCCAAGCTGTGTGGAACAGAGGCTTTCAGACTTTGTGCCCTGGCCTGGATGTCTCCATTTAAAAAAAAAAGCAGCAATTAGCTCTATTTTAAGTTCAAACACAAAGACAGGATGACATAGTATGGCATCTCATTTGTACATGTAGATGCAACTACCTGTCTAATATAAACCATGAGGCACAGACTAATAAATAGTGTATTTATATTGATAAAAAATTACTTCTTATAAACCCATTGAAGTACATAAAAATATATAGACATATGGGTATATTAAAACCATATCAGAACAGTCTGGTCTATAAACTTACTGAGCAAACTAGGAAGAGTGCCTCATTCCCATGAAAAGGACAGGAAACACTTTGAAATCAACAGCCCCAGTAACCTATCATCTGACCATCTGATGATACTCAGGGGTTCAGCTCTCTATGGTCCCAACTGTTTGATGTAAACTATTCAAACAACTGTCTGCTCATCCATCGATCTAACCATCCAATCATCCATACATATATACATTTATCCATCCATCCATACATGTATCCATCCATCCTTCTAACTAGCCATCTATGCACCAATTCAATAGATCCTTTATTTCAACAACAGCCTTATGCCTCTGAAAATCTGCAGTTTGACCCAGCTGGTGATGAGACCTTTGAGTGATTGAGTCATTGGTTAATGGACCAATGACCAATGGGTTATCATGTGAGTGCTCTATTATAAAAGCAAGTTTGGCCATTTCTTGTGTGCCCTTCTCAGCAAAAGATGAGCTACCTACTTTGCTAACAAGAAGCCCCTCACTAGATATGACCCTTTGACCTTAAGCCTGCAAGCCTCTAGAATGTGAACTAAATAATCCTCAGGTGTTTGTAAAGCACCCATTCTGAGGTATTCAGTTATAGCTAAACAAAGCAGACTACAATAGTTATTGTATTTCAAATTCCATGACTTTGCCTCATTCTTTTCCTCTTGGGTTGAAATATTATTCTCAAATGTAATGGAGCAAACTGTCACAGAGAGTGATTGCAGACAGAACTAGCTAGACACAGGTGAAGACAGAATGACAACACTTCCCCTGCCAGGAGATCTGACCACTTCCTCCTTTGTTTTCCCTGGCTATCTGTGTACAGTTGTGCAATTAATGAGAAGAATAGAAGACATGAAAAAAAGCCAATAACTGTATCTCTAAAGGAAAAAATGGAAATTGCTTGTGAGCTCATGCTCACTGTGGTATAGAATTCCTCATGTTGCCGTGCACAGTTATCTAGATTCTGGGATGTAAAGCATGTATATTTAAACTTCGTTAACATGTAACCACCTAGCAATATTCTTTCCAAATCATCCCACCTTGAGACACATAGTATACATCAATTAAGTTTTAAACCTTTTCCTTCTCCCTCTCCCACCAGTGTGAACCCAGGAAACAGTGGTAAGGAACTTTGCTTTTAGCAAGCATGGTTTGTATAGAAATATGTGGCAATTTTCAAATGTGAGGCAGTGTTTCAAAGCTACTCCAGGTACAGTGCTGATCATGCATAGGAACTGGGTTGGACTAAAATTAATTACGATACCATAGAGGAATTTTAATCCAGCAACATGACTGCTCTGGCTGGAATATAGACATGCCCTTAGTAGACCTTGAATTTCAAACAATATAAGTAAGGTGAATTTGTAGAAGGAAGAGCCATGTTTGAAAGTGAATTTTAATTAAGGGGCAAACAAAATGACAAATCAGAGAGAGATTTGACAGAATAGGATACACCCAACTCTCATGAGAACATCACAGGAAAGAGAGGCTAGTTAAGAGAGCACAGGGGGTAGGCAGTTGGGTTGAGTCACTGAGTTGAAAGGCAAAGCAATGGAGTTAAATTCATGGGAGTTCAGTTCATGGAATTCAGAGGCAGATTTTACCAGGACAGTTTTACAGAGAGTAATTGCAGAGAGAACGAGCTAGACACAGGTGAAGACAAAATGAGCCAGAGAACGAGTCAGAAGATTAGAACATATTGACAAAGCTAGCATGAGGTCAAGCAGAGCAATTCAGTCAGAAGCTGAAAGAAGGCGGTTTGAATTAGTCAGCATGGAGAAGATTTTTGAACAAGAACAGCTGAGTTGAATCAGCCAGCCAGATATCAGAGAGAACAAGAAAGGGTGAGCTTATTGAACAATGAATCTCAGAGGCTGAAAACACTCTAGGCCTAGATTAGACTGTACTGAGGCTAGAAGCTTCCAGGACTAGGCCAGTAAAGCCTCCAAGACAACAATTGCATCAGGTGAATAAAAGATTCTTTTATAGGCTACAATCAGAACAACAATACACATAAATTTCATGCCCTATTTTTGGCATAAGTATTACAAAAAGCTGAGAATTAAGCCATGATCATGTATTTGGAGATTTCTTTTTAACATGGGAATTCTATCTAAACAGAGGCATCTATGGCATCCTGACATTTTACTCACCATTGAAAAGGCACCAGATCATGTGTCTAACATGCTCATCTTTTTGTTAAGCATTAATGTAATTTCTAAAGCATTTAGTTGAGCTATTACATCATTGCCATGTCTACATGTTCTGGGTATTTCTTTTAGTGTTCTAGGAAAGGATTCTGTAAGGAAGGGACAGATGCTAAAGATGTTTGAAGACTTGGAACCAGCCTCATCCTGGCAACACAAGATAATAAAGTGTACCTTTTATTGTTCAGTTGAAAAATATTATCAGAATACAGAGGTGCTGCCACACACATGGGAAATGTGGATGAATGGAGATCTGGTGCCATTTTGTTGACATCTTCTTAGACAATGATGTGACAAAAACATCACCAGTCTACACCAGTCAGCCCATGAATTCAGTTGCTGGGAAACCTTAAAGGGGCAAAACCCATTCCTTCCAGAAATCCCTTATAGACAAAGGCTTCAAAATTGTGCCCATCCATTGACTTGCCATCCGAGGTCTGGTGGCATTGATGCCTAGACTATCACTGTGTAAATGTGGCCTCTTTGCATTGTTATGACTGTCCACAGTCTCCATGTAGCACAGACAGAATTATTATCTGCTGCACCTTCCAGCTCAATTGACCTTGCAGACTGAACATGTTCAAAATAGGCTGTCATTGTACTGTCTACCTAGAATTACTCTGGCTGAGGAAGCCAAGAAATTTGTTTGCTTATATAGTTTCTCTTGGTTCTGGCCAGATTTTACCATACTCAAGATAAAGCTAGAAAGCTAAAATTATGCTTTGGCTATGAACATATTTACTGGGTAAGTACATTCCAGTAGACACTTTAATAGCCCAGTTCTCCTGTAATATTTTCTTTTCCCAGAGTTCTTTTGGAAGAAAGAATTGGTCACTAAGTTGTTCTAAACACAGTTTTTTTCATGGTGATGACAAATACTTGACCATTCAGGTTTGGAACAAGGAACTGCTGACCACAGGTTGTATGCTCAAACCTGTCTTCTTGATGCCAATTCAGGATCCAAGCAAACCACTTAGCTCCAAAGTTAGTTAAAATCATCCTACAGTTGGATGAAGGAAATTTCCCTGCAAACCCCAGAGCCATGGTGGCTCAAGGCCATGCTAGCTTTGCAAGAATCAAGTTGGGAAGAGCTGGGATGTGTGGGAAGCCTTGCTTTAAAATCTGAGCACAGGAGCTGGCTGCAGTAACACATATGCCCCTATTATTCAAGCATTTGGGAAGGGGAAGTAGAAATATTAGGAGTTTAACGTAAGCCTTGGTCACATAGGGAACTGGGACCAGCCTGGGCAATTTGAAACCCTATGGAGAGGAAAAAAACATAAACAAATACATAAATCAATCTAAACTCAAAAGTTTGTAGAGAGACTCTAGAGGAGGAGGAGGAGGAAGAGGAGGAGGAGGAGGAGGAGGAGGAGGAGGAGGAGGAGGAGGAGGAGGAGAAGGAGAAGAAGAAGAAGAAGAAGAAGAAGAAGAAGAAGAAGAAGAAGAAGAAGAAGAAGAAGAAGAAGAAGAAGAAGAAGAAGAAGAAAGAGAGAGAGAGAGAGAGAGAGAGAGAGAGAGAGAGAGAAAGCCCCACCTACCCAGAAGTCAATGGATAACTTTGAATTTCACTTTGTGGGCTGTCTTCCAGCTTGGGCTGTTTTTACAGCCGACTCCTTTCAACTATTAACCACAATTAGCATTATAAAGACAGCTATTTCACTCCTGGACTTCTTTATTCCAGACCATTTTCCAGACTTAACATCTTTCATGCAGAATCACTTTTCCTCACACTCTAGAAGTTAGTATGAGGATAAATCAGGAGGGGAGCTGACCGTGTCCTAGCTGAAAGCAACCACCTGTTCTCTTAGAAATAACTTGGCCATTAGAGCTGGCTATAGCAAGAAGTGTATGCTGGGTGCAAAATTTCCTCCCCCAACCCAGGCTCTCAGCTTGTGAGTGTAAGATTTTAGAAACACTCCAAAGGGCTTTATACAATTCAGAAATGCTGCTTTATAAGGGTTCATTAAGCCTGTTTTATATCTACAAAGGGATCACCCTTCTGAAGGAGGGCACTGTTTACTCTCTAGGTGTTAGCGCAATTATTTCTACGGTTCCAGCACTGGTTATGTGTTGACAGGTGGCTCTGGGAAAACAACTGGTTTTGTTTTGATGTTTGATGGAGTATAGAATGAATAGCATTCACTGTACCAATCTGAAAAGACTTGCTCTTACCAGAGGCCACTAAGAGGAGGCAAACGGGGATACCCATTCCTGGCACAGAGAGTATTGATGGTGATGAGAGCCAATGGGAAGTCTTGCTGAGATTGGGCAGCCCAAGGCTCTAATATTCCCAGCTTCACCTCTCAGAACCTTCCACACACTAACCTTATGTGCTCACAAGGTGACCTGCCTCTGGCCAAGCCAGTTTGCATATTCAGGAACAAGGTATTTCTCTGTCACAGCAGCGCATAACCCCAAGTTGTATAAGAGTGGTTGTGTTTACCCACTCATGTCCACTTTCCTTGCAGTGATCCTACAGTGCCTCATCTGTGGGGTGATCAAGGGGACCAAGACACTCAAGGCAAAAGAAGCACTGAGTTCATGGCCTGCCAGATTCGCAGAGGTCTCTACAGGTTTGTTCATAAATGATGCCAACTTTTTAAGACTTCCTAAACGGTTAGGGAAAATAAAAAGATTTCCTGGAAAATATAACTCTTATTCCATTTGTTAATTCCATTTGCCATCTCGTATTCCATTAGTTAATAAGTATTTGAAAGTTGAGATTATGGCTCGAATCTTTTTCAAATCCCCTATATGATAGTCATCCAATCTCAAAAGCTTTAAGTTCTAAGAATTTTTAAATCACAGCCGTGTGTGTGTGTGTGTGTGTGTGTGTGTGTGTGTGTGTGTGTGTGTGAATGACTTCTCTGTGAGGCTACTCACTGAAAATCCACCTGTAATAATAAAAGCAATGCAAAACTTTTAAGAGTCATTAATTAAAAGCTGGCTAAAATAAAGCAACTAGAAAACAGAGCAGTAATATATAATGGTAAAAAGGGAGACACTTTCCCATTGCAGTGGAGCAGTTTCAACATATATTGAGTTGAAAGGCTTGATGCCATAGGGCTTGGCTTTAGCTCAGCGGAGAGCATTTGCCTAGCTAGCACAGAGGGGAACTGGGTTTGGTCCACAGAAGCATACACAAATATAACCAACAACAAAATCCCACAAAGCATGGGCACTTACAATGAATCTTCGTAAGTAAATGTGTTTATAACACTAACTGTGAAGTCCTTACATAAATATATAAACTAAATTAAGTCACTTGCAATCTAACAAAGTAGCACTTATTTTTAATGTAGATCTATTTCTCATTTTTCTTTTTAATTAGCATAATTAGTTACACAAAGCAATGGCCTTCACTAAACTTATAAACATATAAACAGGTATATAATGAACTTTGATCACCTTTCATTATTATGTCATACTTCTTCCCTCCCCCATTAGTCTCTTTCTCGAAGAGTCCACTTGAAAGGTTAATATTCTTATTGAATTAGGCACGATCCAAGCTCCTTTACTCTCCACATATCAGAGACTTTGTAAGCAACTGTTGACTGACACCCAGGAACCTCTCAAGAAATGAATGGTTTTAAGGTATTATACAATAAAGCTATCCCCAACCCCAAATGTAGTTAAATTATCTAAACCCCAAATCTCAAATAAATCCAGATAAATGGCTACAGAAGATTAGTTAACACTCTGAAGCCATGATTTTCCTTCTTTATGACTCTAAAAATAATAGAGATCTTAGTCTCAGCCTTGTATGGACTATTTGCATATGTTTACTGTTTCATGAAGTATATATTTTTTTATAAATGAGTTGCCCATATTACCCACTCTCTGTCACACACACACAGTACGTATAAATGTTACATTATCTTAGTATTTTATGTTAATATGACTCATAGACTTGGAAGAAGTTTGTGATGGAATTAAGATGGTTAAATGGAGGAGTTGTATTTTAAACAGGTGAATAAGATTCCATTGAGTTCCAGAATGAGGGGACAGAGATTTCAAAAGACACAATCTTGGCAAAAGATACAGCCATGTGTACAGATTATCCGTATAAAATATCAGCGTGACTGAAGGTCATATGACCCTGCCTCCTACTTCCTTTGAATGTTGATCCACACCTGGGACTATGAGGCCAGTTGGTCCAGCTGATTTGTGGGCTGCCATAATACTCCAGAAGTATACAAGTGTTCTATTGGTTGCCTCTGGGATGCTCTTTTCGGGATACTTTCTCTTTCCTCTGTATCTTCTTGAAAGCCACCTGAAACCATTTATAGGCCTCCGTGGTACCTATTTGAGGTCTGATAAACTAAAAAGTACTCTTATTTTGCCCAATGAGGAGACCAATATGCAGGCAAGGCATATTAGGTAACACGTTCAGGGTCACGCCAATATGGTGAGTATTTGGTGCATTTTTTTTTAAACATTCATGGAACATTTAGATGAGTTTGGAGAAGTTAAAGCCCAATCCTTTGGATAAATCAGTGAAATGTGATGTGTTATCCTAGACTGAGGATGTCCCAGCAGAGACTCATGTGCCTGAATACTTGGGTTCTCAGTTGGTGGAACTAATTGGGAAGGATTAGGAGGTGTGGCCTTGTTGGAGGGGGTGTGGCCTTGTTGGAGGAGGTGCGTCACCAAAAGCAGACTTTGAGGTTTTATTTAATTCTCAACTCTCACTCTCTGACTCATGATTTTGTCTCAAGTTGTGAGCTCTCAGCTACTACTCCTGACCAATTGCCTGCCAATCTGCTGCTATGCTCCCTTGGTATCTTACCATAACATTAGAAAAGTACGGCCGGGCGGTAGTGGCGCACGCCTTTAATCCCAGCACTTGGGAGGCAGAGGCAGGCGGATTTCTGAGTTCGAGGCCAGCCTGGTCTACAGAGTGAGTTCCAGGACAGCCAGGGCTACACAGAGAAACCCTGTCTCGAAAAACAAAAACAAAAAACAAAAAAAAGAAAGAAAGAAAAGAAAAGAAAAGAAAAGTAGCTAAGACAGTTAACGAGCAGAATTTGAGGAAGATTCACTCAAGGTACCAAGAGAAGAATCTAGGGAAGATACTTCATGAGCAAGAGGACATCATGAGAAGAAGTACAGGCTGATGGGAACACAGAGAGAGCTCAGAGGAGCTTTGGGAGCATTCAAGCAAGAACCTACTGAGATGCACAGATCTCTTGCTGAGCAGTCAGCTGGCATTTTGTAGAAATCAAGGGAAGGATGGTATTCACTTTATATTTATAGTAGAGACATTTCATTGGAGACCACTTGATATAGAGTGATATAGAGTGAATTGTGTGTCCCTTGTCACTCACACACTGAAGCCTTAATCCTCAGTACAGACACAATTGAAGACTACAGGAAGTAATTCAGAATAAACGAGGCTATGGTTGGGATCCGATGGTGAGTTTATCTGGAGATACAGCTTTCAAAGAAGTTCTTCCATTAGAATGAGGCTCATTGTGTGGGGAATCAACTCAACCAGACTGCTGTCTTTTTAAGATACACTTTGGATGTGTAAAGAGATAAATAAAATGCCAACTTTGAGCCAAAGAAAGAGATCACAGGAGACACCAAAGGTGGGACCCTTTGTTCTTGGACTTTCTGCCCCTAAAACTATGACAGACAAACAATTTCTTTTGTCTCAGCTAAGCTTGGTGCTATGGAAACCTGAGCAGACTTTAGACAGAAGTTGTTTGAAGATGACCTTCAAATCCCCATGGGCCACATCTTATCCCAACCTTTAGATTCCAAAATACCTCATAGAAATCCTTGCTTTGTCCTTCAGCCTCCCCCTTCAGCTCAAGCATCCAAACTCAGCTCTCCACACCCCACTTTTAATCACTGCTTTAGACAATTCCTCACGTAGTTACAGCTGACGCTGTCACTTCATCAGACATCTCCTCATCTTGTTCCTCCTTCACTCTGTCACATGTCTTCTCTGTCCCTTCCTGTTTGTCTCTTCCTCTCTCCTTCCTTTTCCCATGACCCATATGTATATACATACATGGATTGTCTTCTTACTTATAATATGTTGCCAATGGGATTCTGTCTTCTTTGGTCACTCTACTCTTAATCCAAAAGTGTGATCTAGGGTGTTGTCTTACCACAAGACAAGGTACAGTGTGGGCTTTTGGAGAGGATAGTGAGATGAGTTACGGCATCTAGCCACCCTGGGAAGAAGCCCCGGGATTCATTACAGTCTCCTAGCTTCTGGGCCTAGAACATTTCTGGTATACTGTCAGTATTCAATCAATTAACTACCTATGAATTAGTTCAAGCCCTGAGCGCCATCCACTGTCACCTCTAGTTTTATGGTGAATAGTCACACTGGGCAGTAAAATATAAAGAAGAAAGACGGCCGTACAAATAAAATCCAGGAGGGAACAAGGAAGAGGTAGGACAGAAAATTACTTTGGAGTCTGGGTGTTATTAATTCCCAGAGTAAATAGAAAGGCCCCATTTTTCCCTGGGTAAAGGATCTGGAGCTTTCATGTTGGAGGCCTATTGAAAGGCACAGGTTTCTCCTTTCTCCTTTGGAGAATGAATACAAGTATCCTCATTTATAGAAATAAAGACCAGAAAAAAAAAGCAGGATGGAGAGAAATTGTACTTGAAGGTCAACCTGGCAGTTAGGCATACCCCCCCCCCAAAAGGGAGGACACCAGAGATAAATCATAAAAAGTCTGTACAAGTGGGCCGTGATGGTACATATCTGCAATTTAGGACTAGGAAGGCTAAAAAAAGACAGTCATGGGTTCAAAGACTTCCTGGTCTACATAGCAAGAATCTATCTCAACATTAAAGTAGATATTTGCTTGTTTGTTGTTTGGGAATGTGAGATGAGCCCTGGAAGCTGAGTGGGGACTGGGGCTTAGGCTTTGGGCTAGAACAGGCTTGGAGTCTTCAGAACCTGGACCCAGCTACATGTGGTGACCATATGGTAAGGAGAAAGCTGTAGGAGAAGTCAAGTCTGGAGCATAGTATACACAGTTTATGATAAGCGTTTTGCTACACTATAGGAAGGCTGGCATACAGAGGGCTTGTAATACCCTTCAGAAGTATCCCCCATTTTTAGTAACATACCACCTATTGGGTGGAGAAAGATTTAATGGGGAAGATGCAAGGTGGGAGTCTGAAAGGTCCTCCCAAAGTCTGGGAGAGATGAAGAAGACCAGACCAAGAGATTTATACTGCAGAAAGAAAGGGGACAGAAAACCATCTCATAGACAGGGTTTCTTAGAGTCAATGCTTGGGGAACTGAAAAACTTTCTCTTGGGAGAGAACACAGTTTATGGCCTTTCCCTATATTGGAATATAAGATAGATCCAGGAGTTTAGGGCCCATAGACCACACTCTGAGAGAAAACAAGAGAAGAACAGAACAATGTCACAAGGCTCAGGAGAATGGAGGCCAAGAAGTCAGTGATCCTTAGCATGAAATGTGGTGGCGAAAGTGGAATAATAGATAAGAAATATCCCTAGGTTTTGGACATCATTGGTTCCCTTCATCAAAGAAATTTCAGTGAAGTGATGAAGATACATTACCATTCAAATGAGAAGTGTCTAGAAAGGCTTAGTTCCTAGATGGTGTCTCTGCATGTGGAAAATCTGAGGAGAGAGGAAAAGCTAGTAGCAATGGATCAATGTGGTCAGGCCCTTGAAGGTTGGACCCTTCCCCTTCTTCTGGAAAAGATCTCTGCTTTCTGTCTGCTGTGCCCAGCTGCCTCCCACTCCTGGTGCCCTACATGAGGAGCTTCCGTCACCATGCATTCTCCATCACCATTCTGCTACTCCAGAAACAGGAGCCCAAATGAGCCCATTCTCTTAGGTTGCTTCTGCTGTGTATTTAGTCACAATGATGGAAAAATAACAAGACAGAGTGCAAGCTAGACCTCAGAGTGCTCAGGAAAAATAGGTAAAGAGGCATTGAGAATGAGCTTTAAATATGAAATTATCTTTCAAGGAACATAACTGTGGGAGGGATGGATGGGAAGATGGAACCATGCCTAGAGGCAGACAGCAGATCAACAGCACCCTTTCAGGACAGAGGGTACTTGTGCACATTGGAAAGCTTAGAAGAAAGAGATGCAGACATTGATGAGAGTTTGTGGGAGCAGTGACATGAGTGATAGCCCTCCGAATGAGAGAAAATGAGATTGTAAAATATAGGTGGATATTGATAAAGCTTAAGATTTCAGAGGGGAACTCATTCTTGGTGGAGATGTGGTCAGATGAAGAGCTATTGAGTTGTAAGAATGTAGAGAAAAAGAAACCACTGGATGGGACGTTATCAAGACACAGAGGAAGTGGCTCTGTGTGTTTCATCTACATGGATACTGCAGTGACTCAAGAATAAAGTCCAGACTTGGGACAGAGGGGTAGTCTGTAGTGTCAAAATCCTCTGGAAAGGTGAAGAATAAAGCACAATGTCAAGAAAAAGGCCTGTGAAGTGTTGTCTTGCTAATTAAGGTCAAAGTCTACCACTGACCAGAGAGCCTTCTGGGCTCAGTGCAAAATGGAGCAGTCGCTACAGCAGCAGGGTTTCTCCTTCTCAGACCTTGTCTAGGGAGCTTGAAACATCCACAGGCCTCTACCTGAGGGATGTCACAGGTCCTTAGTTAGATTGCAGGTTCAACTTCCTTTATCCTGAGATGAACCTATTCAGCTAACACCTGAGATTCTTGGAATGCCTCCCTATACTAATGAGGCATCTTGGTACTTTAAGCCTTCAGCCAATGACATGGTTTTTTCTACCTGGGTATTCTGACCCCCTATCCCCAAACTTTGTAGTTTTGAATCACCCCAAGTAAAGTTGATCTGTCTCCCAGCAGCTGGTCCCAGTGTCATCACGACCTTATGCATTCACATGTCTTCAAATCCCCCAACAATCCACCACCACCACCACCACGCCCGTCCATAGTCTCTGCTCCATTTTCTCTCATGGCCCAATATTGGCCAATGATTCCTGGGGGCAGGGAGGGTTACAGTGAAGTAGCGCCAAGGAAACACCTTAGCTATGGGAGATGAGAGAGTCCCACACAACAGCCTACTACTAAAGAGCATCCAATTTTCAACCCCCCATTCTGTTCTTAGAATATTTTAAGAGGCCCCAGTCACCTATTGGATAGGACATTGGCCTCCTAGAAATTGTGAAACTTTAGACAAATTACCTAGCTTTGTACACTGGTGGGAAAATTCTAGGGAAAAAAATCTACAATGACAGAACTTACTGGCTGTCTAGAGGCTGTAGAATGACATCTTGGAATAAAAGAAATGGCCTGTTTCTCCACAGAAGGATGTGTTAATCTGGGAATGTACCTTTGTGAAGGCATATTGAGCGGTGCATTTTAAATGGGTGTATCTAAGTGATTTATATTCCCTTCAAGAAAAGTTAAAACCAGAGTATCAGTCAGTCATCTGACTAATTTTTTTTCTTTAATTGGATATTTTATTTATTTACATTTCAAATGTTATCCTCTTTCCCAGTTTCCCCTCCAGAAACTCCTTATTCCATCTCCCCTCCCCCTGCTTCTATGAGGGTGCTCCCCCACCCACCCACCCACCTTTGCCCTCCCACCCTGGCATTCCCCTACACTGGGGCATCAAGTCTTCAAAGGACCAAAGGCCTCTCCTTCCATTGATGCCCAACTAGGCCATCCTCTGCTACATATGCAGCTGGAGCCATGCGTCACTCCATGTGTACCCTTTGGTTGGTAGTTTAGTCCCTTGGAGCTCTGTGGGGTCTGGTTGATTATATTGTTCTTCCTATGGGATTGCAAATCCCTTCAGCTTCTTCGGTTCTTTCTCTAACTCCTCCACTGGGGACACCATGCTAAGTCCAATGGTTAAATATGAGCATCCTCCTCTGTATTTGTCAGGTTCTGGAAGAGCCTCTCAGGAGACAGCTATAACAGACTCCTGTCAGCAAGCACTTCTCTGCATCAGTGTCTGGGTTTGGTGTCTGTATATGGGATGGATTTCCAGATGTACCAGTACCTGTATGGCCTTTTCTTTAGTCTCTGCTTCATACTTTGTCTCCATATTTCCTCCCGTGAGTATTTTGTTCTCCCTTCTAAGAAACACTGGTCTTCCAGTGTTTCCTTCCAGTGGTCTTCCTTCTTCTTGAGCTTCATATGGTCTGTGAATTGTATCTTGGATATTCTGAGCTTTTGGGCTAATATCCACTAATCAGTGAGTCCATACTATGTGTGTTCTTTCTTTTGTGACTGGGTTACCTCACTCAGGATATTTTCTAGTTCTATCCACTTGCCTAAGAATTTCATGAAGTCATTGTTTTTAATAACTAAGTAATATTCCATTGTGTAAATATACCACGTTTTCTGTATCCATTCTACTGTTGAAAGACATCTTGGTTCCTTCCAGCTTCTGGGTATTATAAATAAGGCTGCTACGAACATAGTGGAGCATGTAACCTTGTTATATGTTGGAGCATCTTTTGGGTATATGCCCAGGAGTGGTATAGCTGGGTCCTCAGGTAGTACTATGTCTGAGAAACTGCCAGACTGATTTCCAGAGTGGTTGTACCAGCTTGTAATCCCACCAAGAAACAAGCTGGAGTAGCCATTCTAATATTGAATAAAATCATCCAATCCTTTAAAAACCAGAACCTACTAGAAGCCCATGTCAAAAAAAAAAAAAAAAAGAATGTTTTTAGGTAGCTAATTACAGGACATAAGAAACTCACTGTGAACAGAAGTAAAATATTTCTGATAATACAAAGATATTTTCCAAGGTTGACATTATATTCCTCTCTGTAGTGAATATGTTTAATTGTCAACTGAAAGTAATCTAGAATTACCTGATGAGAGAGTTTCAATGAGGGAACGGTTTGGATCAAGTTGGAGTCTGAGCATGTCTGTGGGACACTGTCCTGATTGCCTTGATTAACATGGAAAGACTCAGCCTAAAAGTATGTAAAGGGCTCCATTTCCTGGTTTGGGCCTCTGAACTTTATAAGAGTATAGAAAGTTAGCTAAGCACAAAGCATGGCAGTGTTAATTTACTCTCTCTTCTTGGCTACGAATGTACCAATTGCTCCTGAGGCTTTTCTCCAATGATGGATTCCAATCTGGAATTTTGAGTTCAAATAAACCTTTTAGCCTCTCAGTCAATTTTAGTCAGGGTATTTTTATCACAGCAAGAGAAACAACACCAGGACATGTTAGACCCCAAGAGACAGATCCATGGAAACAAGAGACTTACAGAACATGAGGTCTTGCTAGACGTGTGGTATACAAGACTTTCGTGATTTACAGTAAACATTGGCCAGATGAAGACTTCTGTGTGTGTTTGGGAAGTAAGTCTGCACTGAGGCCCCTGAAATTCAGGAGCTAGGAACAAATAGCAGAACATTCTAGAGCTCATTAAACATACTTAGGAGTGGTTAAATTAAGTAGTAATTGAAAACAGCAGAAAATCAAAAGATTACATCATAACTTATCTTTGATGGGTATTTCCTTAAAAAAAAAAATCCCTCCATGAATCATCAAGCTAAATATAATAATTATAAACCTCCCCCAAAATTTCTGCTTGGTTGTTTCAACAATGTTTTGTTTTAGTTTCAAACAGTTATGTCTCATTGGTGAGAAAAATGTCTAGGTTTGTGTCTGGAAGGAAGTCTATCTTTTTTGAAGGAGGAGGCTCTTATTATGACACTACAGGGATAGTTCCCTCCTTCCCTGTCTGTGTATCTCAGGGGACATGGCTTTGAAAAGCCAACCTGGCAAGTCTTAGTCTAGAAATCAGGATTGTACTAGTTAAATAATTGGCATTTATAAAAACATCTGTGTTCTTTGCTCCCTAATGAGCGTCTTTGTCTCCCACTGGGAGCAAGATCCTAGTCTGTTGAAAACACCCACCAAGCTTCTATTTGTTCTTCTCCCCCTTCCATGGTGCCTTTTTTTAATGATCCATCTGCAGTCTCAAATCATGACTAAGATCTGAATGTGGTCCTCATTACCCTGCCCCGGCCTTTGCTGTTCTGGCCTCTAAAATCCTAGACAGTGCACCCCAAGAACTATACAGTTCTTTATAGTCTCCAAAGGGCGTTTGCCTTCCTCTTCCTCCCTACCTTGGCAAGAGGGTCTGGGAATTTTGTGCCTCTTCCTCCATGCAAATAGCACCTCCTACACTGTAACTTTCATTTTCTGAAGAGATCTCACTTTGAGAGCTAATATTAACAGGGAAGGTGGGATAGCCATGCCCTGAGGTGGCTATGAATATAGAAAGAGTCCTGGAATTCAAATGTACGGATTTAAAGCAAAAAGTAAGGCAACTTGTGTGTAACTAGTTTATGCCACTGAAACCCAAGGGGATTTTGTGACTGTTTATATCTCAAGTAATCACATTATGAAATGAAATACAGTGCAGGTTCTTTCCCCTCTCCATGGACCACAAGAGGTTTGGACTTACAATATCCCTGAGGTCTTCACTCAAGGGGAAGATGTTCTACTTGGTTTTTTTTCCCCCAAAAGAGCAACTTTCAAGCTAGGGCTGGTGGTACACAACTTTAATTCTAGAACCATTCCTTTCTTACCCAGATACTAATCTCCAGTAACTCTGGTTCTCAAGGTGAAAAGATACTAGAAAGACGACATCTACACATGCTATCAGCAGAGTTTGAAAAAATAATAAGCATTCAGAGAATACATGAGGTCTTTCAGAAAAAAAAATGTTAAAGATACTTTTCATAAAAACAAGAGATCATCAGAGACTGGGGTGATAAATCAAACAGTGCTTGTCCAGGAAACTTGAGTGCCTCAATTCTATCCCTAGAAATTACATTAAGAATGACATGTGTAGATCCGAACAGATAGCTTAGCAGTTAGGACAATTGCTATTCTTGCAGAGGCAGAGCTCAGTGCCCACCACTCACGTTGGCTGCCTCACATCTTCTTGTAGCTCCAGCTTCAGAACCCGCCATCCTCTTCTGGCTTCTGTGAGTACCTGAACTTGTATATAACACCACATTCATACATACAGAAATCATGAACTATATTACTTTAAAGTGCTAGATGTGGTGATACATGCTAATAATCTCAGTGCTGGGGAAATGCAGGCAAGCAGATCTCTGGGGCTTGTCAGCCAGAGAGGCCAGCCTATTTAGTGAGCTCTAGGACAGTGAGGAACCTCTGGTGAAAAATACAGTAGACAGTACCTGAAGAATGACACCCAAGATTGTTATCTGGTCCCCAGTACACATGTACACACATGCAGCAACTCCCCCATCACAAACATTCAAACACATACACAAAGGACCATCAAATATTGTTCATGCTCTGCCATGAAGGATTCAACATGAAACCTGAGATTAGCTGCTATCATAGGTTGAAGACACAATGAAGTTCCTGACCTTCAAATACAATTGCAGGTAGAAAAATGGAAAGATTCCAGGGAGAACAGGATTAATTCTATGTTATCTGAGTGTGCTCAAATGTTTGCAGACAGAAATAAGGAGAAGAAATCAACTATGAGAACATCAGTGTGCAGGGAGCTGGTGGTCAGGAGGATGTGTGTTACTGACCACCTTGTAGAGCCTGGAAGTGTGAGTCATATTTTTTGGGATCACAGGATACCCCGGAGTGCCTGCCAAGGGATATAAATAATCCTGACAGTTCAGCAGTTCTTGGGGAGGGGTGGGAAACACAGTGTTCCTATAAAATTAAAATTGCATAGTTTGGTCAATAGGTACTGCTTTGTTTTGCCCCTCTCTTGTGGCTTAGTTCACCTTGGCTGTCCATAAGTCTATTACATCCTGTTTGTCCACCACCAATCCATTTCAAATGATACTTTAAGAGTTAGAATCCTAAGATATTTTTCCAAGGGTATGTCTAAAAAAGAACATATTCTTTCCTTTGGAAAAATATGAAAATCATTAGCAACATAATCTTAAGAGGCAGCACTGAATGGCTTTTTCTTGTTGGAGTCTTAGGATTCCTAGTTTTTCCTAACGTAAGCATCCTCAGTTCTTGCTTAAGCCAACAGTGCACGGTCCTCAGTGTCTCTGGAGCCTTTGCTCCACCTGGACAGCCCTCCTTGTTTATCACAATCCATCTTTATGTATTCTCCACAACCGAGTTCCCTTCCTTACAGGGAATAAAGACAATCTCCACTGAGGGGTTATGAATGGCTACCAGACTTACTTGATGAACATTGTGGTTCCGTGTGACCTTGGGAAAACTCATTAATCTATTTCTATGTTCCCTTTCCTAAGTTTTGAAATGGAGAAGACTGAACAGCTTCTCTGTGAGCTGTTTGGAGAAAAACAAGTCAGTATAGACAAAAAGCTTGGAATAGCAACATTCTAGCACTAACGATCACTAAGGGTGATATTTAGAAAAATTAGAATATATCATTTGGTAAAATGAACACAGTCAATTTGTGAAAACTTTGTAGTAACTTATATTCATGTATAGCCCATCCTCCACTCTCCTGTTACTCAGAGAGGGTTTCAGGTTGACTTGGGCTTCTTCTTCACACAGTGTATTAAATATCTTTCATGAACCCTGCCTTCTTGGCAGCCACTAGCAGCCACCCTCCCTTCCTGTTCTCTTCTCTCTCAAGTCCCACCCCTGTGCACTGTAGTTCCTGTCATCAGCCTTAGACATACTTTCTCATTAAAAAACAATGATCCGCTTAGATTAGCAGGATTTCTTCCCTCATTTCCCTGAGCGCCTCATCCAGGCAGTCTGCCTTACAGCTGTCTCCACCCCCCTCCAACTGCTCTCCCTAGCATCCCTTCCCTCATAAACCCAGTGGACTCTTGGCTGTCCAGTGTTGCTGGGATTCTCGACAGCATTAGTGCTTCCTTCCATCAGCCTCTCCTTCAGCCTTCTCCAGGCTACTTTAAATATCTGCCTACATTCTCTCTCTTTCTTTTTTGCTTAGTTTAAACTGTTGATGTGTGTGTGTGTGTGTGTGTGTACATACACATCATAAACACACACACATACACACACACATATATGTTGTTCCTCTGATTGGTGTTCACTGGGCCCCTGACAGATTCTCTTCTTTCTTACAGTTGTTGTTTTCAATGTCCTTTTCATTGGCATCACAATGATGTTATTCCAGATTTCTCTAGCAGGCTTTGCTGTTTAATGATTAACATTTAAATCTCAATCCACCTGGAACATTTGGTTTCAGTGAAAGAAAAGGAAAAACATGGGCATAGGTGTGTCTGCCTATTCATGTGTGTTCGTATGTTCACATGTTGTATGCATGTTTGTAGCTGTGTACTTGCATGTTCATGTACATTGGTATATACACACATGCAAGTGTGCACACATGTATGTGGGGGCCAGAAGAAAACCTCAGGTATCATTCTTCAGCCCTAGTGCACCATTTTGAAATGAGATCTCTCACAACCCTGGAACTAACCAAGTAGGTTAGGCTTGTTGGCCCGTTAAGCCCATGGATCCATCCTCCTGTCTCTGTCTCTCCCACACTGGAATCATAAGCATGCAGCACCATATCTGACTTTGGTTTTCCAATGTGAGTCTTCAGGATTCATTTCATGTCCTTGTACTTACAAAGCAGCACTTTAAAAACCTGAGCTGGCTCCTCGGTCCCAGAAAAAGTGAAATGTTTTTTTTTTCTCAATGGATATGCAGTAGAAGCAGGGCTATTTTATGAAGGCCCATAGCTCACCCTGCTTTGTGATTTCGCTGTTGCCGTGAGTACAGATGTGTCTCTGACCTGGCCTTATACTCTGCTGTGAAGCCCGTCTAGCTGTGCTTCTGCCAATAGCACATCTTAAACTGAGTCCTCATGAGAAGGAAGCCAGTCTTAACACATCTATGTTCCTCATAAATTCTGTTGCAGTTGGGACTGTCTCAAACAGGTGCTTTCAATACAATTTTGACAATGCACAAACATGGAATTCTTTCTGTTGAGAGTTACTTGAATTGTTCTCACGTAGAAGAACAAGAGGAGGAAGCAGAGGAGGAGAGGTAGTGGTAGTAGCAGTTTTGAACTTCCTTGCGAGGCTTAGCTCTAAGGGCTTTTAATTTTGATAAATTTTTTCCCCTTCCCTTCTCCCTCTTACTCCGACCCTGTTCCCTCCTGCTCTCTAATTTTGATAAATTTTAATGAAATCTTTTGTATTACATTTTACCTCTGTGCTGGTGTACAGAAACAGAATTCATCTTTATAGTTTATCCCAGCTCATGATAAAATCAGTCATTAAGTCTAATCCTTGTTA
Organism: Arvicanthis niloticus; assembly: GCF_011762505.2. Lineage (NCBI taxonomy): Eukaryota > Metazoa > Chordata > Mammalia > Rodentia > Muridae > Arvicanthis > Arvicanthis niloticus. The sequence goes on along the minus strand of NC_133436.1, from coordinate 16,158,645 downwards.
ATATCTTAAAGCTTCACACATACCTGTATGTAATAATGTTTCTAATTTTATTCCTTAGCTCTTGTACTTCTTTCTGCTGAGTAGAAATGGTAACAATGAGAATATTTGCTTCCTCCTATGAGGCATTTGTTTAACATAATTTTGTCTAATATGATTTCCCTGCTCTGCTCCACTCCATAACCTAACTATAGGAAAACAGTGTTAGAGATGAAAGAAAAAAAACCTAGAAGATTATTAAGTGAAAATGCAAGAGGTCAACCAGATTCCTTAATGCCGCACCAAGACAATGAGACCAGCCATCTGAACATGTTTTCTGACTCAAAGTTTAGAGGGCTTTTTTCCCATAACAAAAACAGTCTTCCTGAAAAGGAATACCATAAGAATCACCATTTTTATCTCTTAAGGTTAGACAGTGCTTGAAATTTAAGGCTTTTGGGTGAAGTATTGGCTATGCCACTAACAAGGTCACCCAAGCAGGGTCACGTCCGTGGATAAAGCCCAACTCATTCCACTAAGACAGTGACTCTCAGTCTTCCTAATGCTGCCCCCAAAATACAGTTCCTTGGGTTGTGGTCACCCCCCCCATCATAAAATTATTTTTGCTGGGTTTTTGTAACTGTAACTTTGCTACTGTTAATAAATAGTAATGTAAATAATATCTGTGTTTTCTGATGGTCTTATGTGACCCCTGTGAATGGATCATTCAACCCCCAAAGGAATCACAACTCCTATGTTGAGAACTGCTGCACTAAAAGTTCCAAACTCATAACAGCTGTGGGAGCTTTTGGAGCAGGCAAAGGCTTTCTTCGACTCTAAAATCTCTAGTAATTTTGCTGACCCCTGTCCACACAATCTCTCTGCAGCTTTGAGAACAGTGATGAATGTAGCTATTTCTAAACACTTTTCATTTTGATTTAATTTCCTAAGAGATCAAAGGAAATAATTTTGTTCTTTTCTCCATTCTCCCTGGAGTTAAACTATTGGCAGGACGTGACCATGAAGGTTATTGGCCCTTGTTTTAGCCAACACCTGGGCTTTCTGTGTCTCTCACCTTTGCTCTGGTCCATGCTGGTAAACTTTAGCACAGACTTGCCCCTTGACGTCACTGTTTGTGCTGGATAGTCTTATGTCTAGTCTTATGTCAACTTGACAAACAAACTAGAGGTATCTGAAAGAAAGGAACCTCAACTGAGAAATTACCTCCTCCATAAGATGGAGCTGTAAGGCATTTTCTCAATTAGTGATCAACAGGGGAGGACCCAGTGCATTGTGGGTGATTCTACCCCTGGGCTAGTGGTCCTGTACTCTATAAAAATGCAGGCTGGGCAAGTCATGGAAAGCAAACCAATAGTCAGCAACCCTCTGTCTCCTGCTCCCTGCCTCCTGCCCCCACCATGGCCTCTACATCAACTTCTGCCTCCAGGTTTCTGTTTGAGTTCCTGTCCTGACTTTCTTCAATAATGAACGGCAATATGGAAGTTTAAGCCAAATGAACACTTTTCTCCCCAACTTTTTTGATCATGGTGTTTCATCACAGCAATAGAGAGCCTAAGACACCACTTCTTAAACCCAGACTGCTGAGCCTTGTTGGGGCCTCCTAAGCATAAGATGATATAAAGAGTTGATATTTAAGAGGCACCTTCAAAAGACTGTAGAGGAAGCACTTGTAGTACAGATACCAAAGGACTATAATCTAGATGAAGTGAAAAGATTAGAACCCATGAACTAGAGAACTCTAAAGTGACATCTTTGCAAATGACTTTCAATAAACATTTACGATAGAAACATAGAATCCATCTTAGCAAATAACTTATAAACATATCACAGAGAAACAGAATCCATCTAGAGAGTAACTTACAATAAACACCAACAATTTAAGAAGAGTAACTAATTCTAATATCTATCATCCCAACTTCTACTTTGAACTTCTCCCTGCTTTCTCCTAGGCCTCAGCTCTACAGGTTAACCCCCAAACCACCACCACCCACTTCCACCAAAGTCAGTGATGGAGGGAAATGTTTGCTTTGGGTAGTCTGGAATTGGCAAGCAGTGGTGAGAAATGGTGTAAATACTTCAACTACATTACAGGTTGAATGGGCTTTTGTGAAATGACTATTTATAACGATTTCTTTGGAAAGGGTGTTCTGAGTACAAAATGACCTGTTTCGGATGAAATTTCAGAGCACAGACCCTTCTTTTGGCTGAGAATACGCAAAAATAAGCACTCAGGAAGTGTGGCCTGCCAGTTCCCCTGATGTTCTTTTTACTCGTTGAAAAGGATAAAGTGTAGACAGGTTGGTCAACAAAGCATGATGGGGCTCATTTTTCTATAGACAGTTTTTCTCATGAGCAAGATCAAAAACATTTCAAGAGAAGCAAGAATCCACCAGACAGGCTTTCTGTACGCTCACAGCAGATAGGACTGGGAAACGAACAATGGTATAAGCCTAACCTGACTTCTAAAAGGCATCTTTTAGAATTCATATACTTAATACTTCAGAGGCTGCTGAATGACAGATGGAGAGCCAGGTTTAAGGATGAGCAGTTCTCAGTGTGGTTTTGCTGGCATTATTCAGGCATAGCCATTGGACTTGTGACAACCTGGGAGGGAGGTAAAAGTGTAGATACTTGACTCACCCCCAGAATCTTTACAATAAGACCCAGTATTCTAGACTTCAGTAAGCTTCCCAAGTGATGTTTATGCACCTGGGAGAAGGGGGACTAGGCTTGTCTTCCTTCTCCAAGCATAGTAGAATCAGCAGCCGTCATGGCTCCTGAAGAAAGGCGTCTTGATGGGCTATGATGGGTAGTGGTTTGGCCGAGCTTAGGACTGAATACCGACCAAGAACTTCATGTCCATGAAATGAGTGGATTCGGTTTGTCTTCATGCAACTCCTGTGCTGCATTAAATGATAGTTTAATGAAGCCACCACAGTCAGCTACCAACTGAGTTATGTCATCTCAGAATTTATGGGTTGAAGTCACAGCCTCCAGGATCTTTTCTGTGAGATCATCCTTAGCGACAAGGTCATCAAAGAGGTAATTGAATTAGAAATGAGGTCAGACGTGGGAGCACTCGCACAATATGACTGGGTCCCTCCAAGAACAGAGAAGGGGGACACAGGCACACAGAGAAGATGGCCTTCCAGAGAGAGAAGAAGACAACCATTGACAGAGGGGAGAGGCTTGGAAGAAACCAACACTGATGTCTTCTAACTTCATGACCTCGAGGAAAGCTTCCTGATACTTGAGCACCCCAGGGTCTCTCTATCATAGTCTGTGGCACTTCATTGTGGCAGCCACGACAGGCTAACACAGGACCCCATCTTGTTTCTCACACACAAGAGCTTCATACAGAGCTCTGCCCAGACTGATTGCTAAGCTCCTGCAGCAACAGCATCACTGGTCTTTGCAGAGGAGGTATCTAATGAATTCGTTCCTTATGGGTCATTCAAATAGAGATCTCTAGCCTAGTCCTGACTCTGATAAGAAAATGATTATATATCCTGCTGTCTCTCTGCAAGTGGGGACTTGACAGACCAAGAACAGCAATGGTCTATCAGCCTAACACCCTAGAATCCAGGCTTTACTTGTTACCATTAACTGTATCTATGTCTGTTACCATGACCTTTTAAGTTTGCTGCTTTACATGTAATATGGACATAATTAACAAGTTCCACATTGACAATTCTCTTACTCATGTTGACCAAATCAAATAAGATAGCATGTGTAAGAACTATAAGTCTGTTATGAATGGAACGTGGATATGTGGTTATATCCATTATTTTTCTGTGGCTGTGACAAAACACTATAAGACTGGATACTTATAAGAGGGAACATGCATTTTGGTTTACAGTTCTGAAAGGAGAAGAGTCCATCATGAGAGGGTGGAGGCATGACAGCAAGAAGTAGGCATCATGGCAGGCCAAGATCACATCTTTAACTACAGGCATGAAGCAAAGAGAACAAATTGTGAGACAAAGCTACAAATTCAAGGTAATACCAAACAGCATTACCAACCAGGGGCCAAGTGTTCAAACTTATGAACCTATGAAAGACATTTTCAATTAAACCACTATAGTGGGCTTATTGTTGTTGTTTGATGATGGTGGTGATGATTAATTATTGCCATTGTTAGCAAACTTTCTCTAGAGACACATCCTGGGCAGAACAGCAGCTGGAAGCTATTGCAAAGTCCCCACACTGTCACTTCAAGGGCCCCAGATTCAACCTGGCAGCCATACGTCTGGAAATTTGTCAGAGGGTCATGTAACTATGTATTTTTATGATCTATTAGTCATTACATTGTTTTTACTCAACTTCAGATTGTAGAACAGGGGTGGGAGTGGGTTCCAGAGGGTGGGAAGGAAGTTAGCTTCAGGATGAAGATGCCAAGTTAGGATATTTTCAGCCTGCAGTACCATCAGGACAGTGAGAGCCATCTTGTAGGCAGCTGAGCACAGAGAATGCTTTCTAACTTGTGCTGAGTTTAGTTGAACTGAGCGGAAGACAGAAAGGATTAACACTGGGTAATGATAAGTTGGAGCTGCCAAGCAGATGAAAGGTCTCGGGAGAAGACAGGGAGAAGGATGAAGGCAGATAGTAGATACTTGTAGGTTTACAGAATAAGCAACAGGCACAGAAGAGAAGAGAACTACAGGGTGGTGCAGGGTCAGGCAAAGGAGAGGGCCAAGAACACAGATGTGATTTTAAAATGTTAAATACATATTTTTTAAGAGGACATAGCTTTCAGTAAAAATGTGCATGACCAAAAGAAATCTGAGAATAACGATATAACAACAAACCCTGAAAAGTGACAGAGATGACAGAGACAGGCAGAATGAGACAGAGAGATTATGAGTCTATGGTCAGACCAAGTTATCATGTGTAACAGGCTCCATCTCTCTTGTTTCCTTAATTTGATCCACCATATTATCTCTTACTTTCTGTTTTTAAATGCTTGTATCTTAGATCAGTATGGATACAATTAGATTGAAAATAAAGCCCCTCACCCCTTATTTCTGAGTTTAGGACATCAGAAAAACAACAAAATCACATCAAGGGCTCCACTCAGCCAGGAAGCACAGCAAAATGGATGCTAAATGACACCAGACAAGGCAAGAGGATGCTCTTGAGAACACATTGGTGAAATTTCTACTCAAAGACTTCTATTTAATTCAAACCACATAACAACTGATGGTGATATCATTAAAATAAATATCCCACATGGCCTATATCTCTCCTTCCCATATAACAGCACTGACATCATTCTTGCATATTATATTAATGGCATTTTCTGTATTCTGCTGAAAGGTCAGAATTCTGTCAGTAATGAGATTCAGCCCCCAGTCAAGCTGTTCCAAGACACCACCGCCCATTTCCAAAACAATCTGGAGGCTGGATTCCCAGCAGTTTAAATCCAAAAAGCAGATGGTTCCTTGGGTGTGAACCCTGAGTTGAAGCAAAGGGAGGCCACTCCAGATTACTTTTGTCCTTGGCACTGTTGCAAGGCCACATAGGTGGACACATGAAAATATATGATTCTGAGGAATCTGGGCTTCTTTAGAAAAACATGGCAGTAAATCACAAGGGGCCAAATGGCACAGTGTCGGGGCTGAGTTCAGAATCCCCAAGTGCCAACAGGATTGTCAATTAATCCTAAAAACCAGACTAGGAAGAATCATTTGTTTAAAGATTAATAGCATGAAGGTGTGTCCAATCCAAATCCTGTGGGCGTCATGTGGCCCTGAGTAGCTATGAATACAGGACAACAGAAAGTCAGAAACGTGCTTAAAACATCATGACGCGTGTGTGTGTGTGTGTGTGTGTGTGTGTGTGTGTGTATGTGTGTGTGTATGTGTGTGTGTATGTGTGTGTGTGTGAAAGAGAGAGAGTGAGAGAGAAAGAGAGAGAGATTACTTTTGTGACTCAATTGCAAGGCTCAGGTACGAACTTTGTAGATGACTACATTGTGTCGCAATGTCACAATGTTAGACACACCTGGTAGAGTGAAGAACTAAATTAGCCATGGCTCTGTCCCCTGCATATCAATGTGGCTTTAAGCAAATTACCCAGCCTCTCTGAGTCACTAAGAAAAGAAGCTAACAGCTCTATCTTGCTGGGGTTGGTGGGAGAAATCATAACTTACCACACTTAGCACGATGGCCAGAAATGTCGTCTGCCATTTTGCTGTTAGTGAGGATGTTAATATTGTGCTGAACTTGCGATGAGGACCTGTCTTCCTCTTCTAACACCTGCTAGGGTAGGATAAAAGGTACATTTGGAATGCATTGGTCTTCCTGCTTCTCAGACAGAAAGGGGAGAAAAAGCAAGCATGGGCACTGGGATCTTAGTGTATTTCTGTTTCTTAGTGCAAAATGTGGTTCTGCACATAGTGCCATTTCTGAGCTTACTCAATGACCCGTGTTCATTTCCCATCCAGCTGCGGCTGCACACTGCATTCTAATCTTTCTATTAAGCACCCTTCACTGCCTCTCCAGAAACTCTCTTGCTCCCACCTGAGTCAGAAAGGAGTCTGTTGGGTCACTAATACTTTGGGGCAAATTAATGCAACTCGTTCATCTTCTTTGAGGGGGAAGGGCTTTCATTCTGAAAGACAGCACGCGGGAAGGACAGAGGCTATTTTAATGACTGGATCGGAGGAATGCCGGAGGCAGATATGTGGATTTCAGCAGGGGAATTGACAAAAGCACTCCAAACTTCCATCTGGAGAAATCATATAGCAGAAAAGAGCACAATTCTATTTATAACCAACTCAGTAGCCCTAACATAGAAAATGCTTATTAACAGAATAAAGATACAATGGGCTGGCGTCCTTGGATAGGGTCACAGGGCTCTTATCCAGGCTACATCCTGGTGGATGTTTTTTATCAATAACTTCAATGAAAACATAGACATCATGCTAGATGATCAAGCTCTTGGATGGTCTATTTGCAGCTGCTGCTCTCTCTTTGATAACCAAGACCATTCGGTACTCTTACTTGGGTTGACAGCATGGTATGGCAGGCGAAACTGTTCAATGCCTAAGTTCCTGCTCAGTCCAAGGAATGTGGCAGGCAGGCAGGCTGCCTATATTACTGCCCTGACTGCAGAGATTCAGTGTATTCTCTATCATGATTGCAGAAGTCTATGCTCAGCATGCTTGGGAAGATTGAAAGAACTCTATAACCGGGAAGGACAGAAGAACCAATATTTGATGTACTGAGTGAACACGCCTGTAAGCTCAGCTCTTGGGAGGCTGAAGCAGGAGGTTTTGAAAGTTCAAGGCCACCCTGGGATTCATAGCACCTTTGTGTTCCCACCAAAAGAAAGCAGAACCTTAACTCAAGGGTTTATATGCTCTCTCTTGACCTCACCAAGATGCATAAATTCTGTATTTCTATTTAATATTCAAGTCATTGAGCTGTACAGTGGAGGGAAAATGTCTCTAGCACAATTTCTGGCACTTAGATGCAGAAATATTTGTAGGGGAAAAAAGGAGTGGGAGGGAAGAAGGGAAGGCGGGAGGGAGGAAGGAGGCATATGTGCTTTAATCTGTGCTGGTAATCAGGACCAGTGGAGAACATCTGAAGATATTCCCTTTGGCACATGAAGACACCTGATCCTCTCCAAATGCTTCAAGGACTGTGTGTAATAAGCATCAAACAGAGTTAAATTCGGTGGGAGCTGGGACTTTCTAGAATAATGAGTACTGTTTGTGCATGCAGGAGGCTGACTTCTGGGCTCACATTGTGTCCCTGGGAGTCTTTCAGGCCATATCAGATCACAGCTCACTGGAGGCAACAGAGAGGAGGCTGAGGAGGGACCAGGGAGGCAGAATATGTGAGCCTTCCCTTTGGAAGTGTCCTAGAAACATTTCAGAGGTTTTAAACTGAACTTGATGTTGTGCTGGGAAGCTGAGGTTGGTGGGGTGGGGGTGGGGGTAGGGGCTCTGTTTTCTTAAAGTCTACCCCTTTCTATTTCTTCTGCATATGTAAAAAATGGGGATCCAATAGATATGTCCTTCAGTATGCCAAATGCCAGTAAAAGAGTAAGCATTTTGTTCTCCTAAGAAACAAGCTAAATATCCCTCAAGCAGGCTCCTGGGGGTGGGGTGGGGGGGTGGGGTGGGGGGGTGGGGGCTGGGGGTGGTGCTGGGAGAAAACCCTCGAAAGTACAACAGGCACTTCTAAAGGACAGAATGAACTTTGTCTGCTGCTCCAAGTCTGAGCCAGATCAGTGAGGGAATGGAAAAAGCGCCCCAACACACATGTTTATCACCCACACCATCTTGAGTGGTTCACAGACTCGCATCTACAGACTTTCTTACTGGATGCTTGTGGCGAAGAACTTAAACTGTATAAAGTGTTGTGGGCTTTTTTTTTTTTTTTCCTTTTAATCTCCAAGGCGATAAACCAGGAAAAGCTTTAGACATCCTCCCAGGAACTGGAATACTAACAATAAAAGCTCACCGAGAGTGCGGGCTGCTTGGTGGTTTCCTAACATTCTCTTTATGCTGCTTCCAGCCCAGGGTCCCTGCCAGAAGCAGAACACTTCCCTCATGGCAGCACAAATAGTTTCCATTTCCCAGTCCAGAGCCAGCATCCAAAAGATCCTCTCATTTGAAACTGAATGAAACAAAAGATGGCCCAGAACCCAACTGTAGCCAGGAAACAGAGGAGCCCATGCCAGAAAACTGCGGTGTCCCAGAAATCCCCACAGCCAGAGGGAGGGTACACTGACTGTTCTAGGCAAGTAACCATCTTCGACAATGGCATCCCAGCTGCTAACCTATCACAAATGCCATCAAAGGCTTGAGATTTCATGTAGTCATATAATAGATACTCCTAGCCTTCCTGCCTTCTCATTCATCTTTTCAGGACTTCATTAATTCATTAAGTACCTGGTTGTTGTTGTTGCTGCTGCTGCTGCTGCTGTTTTATTGCCTAAAACCATTAAAAAATGGTTTTCAACCATGTATGTGTATCTTGATCCACTTCGTATTGCTATATTAAAATGTCTAAGGCTTAGCAACTTACAGAAAAAAAGTTTACTTGGTTCCTGATTCTGGTGAATGGAGAGTCCCCAGAATGTGGTTCTGATACCCTGGCAAAGGGCCTGGTTTTGTCACAATGTGATGGAGAAGTGCCAAGGGAAATGACCACATGCACAGGGCACAAGCATGTAGCGTGGCCCCACTTCATAACTGCCCTCATGAGAACTAGGCTATTTCTAGGAGCCCCCACCTATTCCCACAACACAGCACCAATGAACTCATGAGGGTGGACCCCCTAAAACCCAGTTACCTTCTACTAGGCTTCACTTCTCTCTTTTTGCAAATACATAGTTTTGCCCGTTATAACCATGACCAAGTTGAGGGGGAAGATATATATATATATATATATATATATATATATATATATATATATACCACAGGAAAGAAAAATGCCTCTCTCTCCCCCAACAACCATCAACCATTAATAGCTCCTTAGCTAGGGGTGGAACTTCATGAGCCCCTCCCCCATTCTGCTGGAGCATTGATTGCCTTGATCTAGTGAAGGCCTTACAGGAGTAACCACACCTACTGTGGGTTCTTGAGATCAGGGGCTCTGTTAGGGTCAGAAGATGGCATTCCCTTCTCCCCATCCTCTAGTTCTTATGTTCTTCCCATACCCCTCTTCTGTGACATCCCCTGAGCCCTGCATGAGGTAGGGTTAATCCAGCCAGCTAAGACACCCACAGTCTCTTGTTCCCCGAATTTTGACCAGCTATCAATCTCTTCATTAACTGATGCCCACTGTAAAAAGAAGCTTTCTTTTAGTAACTGTTTGTTTCTTTTGTCAAAAGATGAAGACAAAGTTCGGAGACTTGAATCTGATTTTTTAAAATTATTTTATTTCCAGGATATGTCTATGAAGCAATAGAAATGTACTTTCTCAGTGGGGCCCAGTGTAGTTGGTCCTAAGAGGGTCTTCTTCCTGCAGACATGTGCTTTCTCACCGTGCCCTCACAGGGTGAAGACAGAAAACAGGACTCTGCTGTGACTTCTAAGGACATCAAGGTTATCCAATCACAGGCCTCCATCCTTGTGATGTCATTTAACTGTTATTTCAGCAAAGACCCTGCCACCAAATACAGGCACATGGGAGGGTAGATCTTTGACATGAAGATTTTAGATTAGACACATTCAGTTCATAACTACACACACACACACACTCTCTCTCTCTATGTGTGTGTCTCTTCTCTCTTTCTCTGCGTGTGTGTGTGTGTGTGTGTGTGTGTGTGTGTGTGTGTGTACACTCGCATGCGCACACATGCATCTGTCTGTGTATGTAATATCATCCGTTAGAAATACCACATAACAGGGGCTGTGGAAACTTCAGTGAGTAAAGCATTTACTTGGCAAACATAAGGATATAAGTTCAGTCCCCATGTGAAAAAAAAATAAAGGTAGACAAGGTGGCCCAGGCTTTATAATCAATCATACCACCGAAAAGCTAGAGACAAGCCGGGTCTCTGGGGCTCACTTGCTGATCAACCAGCGAGTCTAGCCTACTTAGTGAGTTCTAGGCCTGTGAGAGACCCTGCCTCACACAAACACACAAGTCAACACCTTATGAGGTTGTCCTCTGGCCTCTATACCCCTCCCCAAACATACTGGTACTACCACAGGTAGACAGCTGGATACACTTCCAAACATCCATGTGCACATATGCACACTGAAAAGCTTTGAGTCATTGCTGGGACTCCTAAGTGCTTGTGCTTTTCTTGAGTTTCTTGTGTCTCTCTGGCCTGAGATGAGGAGATAGATGAGTTGCTCTGAGACCAGAAATCTCCCACTCACTATTTTATAAGCTTCCTTAGCCTTAAGGCTATGCTTTATAATTTTGATAACAAGTGGGCTTTATTTCATTTAATCAAATCTTCTGAAATCAATCCAAATGCTAATAATTGTTTATTCCTATCTTGTTCCAAGCAAAGGTGTTGGACGTAGCTTACCAAAATACAGGCGGGATAACAGGATTTAAAATTAAATTACAACAAGGAAAAGATATCAGGGAAGAAGAGAAAGACACAATGAAGGATAAAACATAAAAAAATTGCCAGAAATCCCTAAGCAATTAGCAGCAGTAAATACCAGTTTAGAAGCTGAGCTTTCTAGCAGCAAAAGCAAATTAGGAAAGTAGGTTGTACACTGATGGTTTCTAGCAAAGCAGGTGCTTGAATGAGAGGGAAGAGGGAAGGAACAGAATTGGCATGTCTTAAGGAGATTAAAATCCTAATTAAATGCAGCATAACCACTTACCGAAACTACAACTATGACTAATCTCAGTATCTTCTTATCATCTTTTTTTTTTTCCTTTTTGGCATATAGTTGGGGGTTCTAGAGTGTTTCTACTCAAAACAACAGCCTAGGGTCCATCTCTAGAGACCTATAGTGGGTTACACAAACCAGTGTTTTCCATGAGCCTAGCCTGGAGTAACAAGCTAATTCCGGTGGTCCAGAAATCACCCCCTTGAAAAGACCACACCAAAGCCTGGCTGTAAAAACTCTGTCAAGAGAAATGTTCAAGCAAAAATGCACTAATCCCATTCCCATAGTGTACACAACACACACACACACACACACACACACACACACACACACACACACACACACACACCAGAAATCTAACTTAAAGCAGTGCCACAGCCTGGCTAAGCCTCCAACATAAACAGGCTTTAAAATGCATCCGTAGGAAGCTACGCAAGTTGATTTTTCTATAGGTGGGTATTGGAAAGAAACCAAGTACAACTCCCCGTCTTCTTTTACATAAACGGCACTTGAGTTATTGATTTTTGTTTCAAACTCAAACACAGAACTTTACATTGATTCTTGTTCCCACCCAATATGCCATCTGATTGGTTGGCCCACGTCCACAAAGCTGGCCCCCTTTGCCCTATGCTCTCAACAGCTGAATTCACAAAGGAGGGGCCCGCTCGCTGTTTGAGTTTGTGGAACCTGGAGTCCGTCCACTTTCATAAATTGGTAACGCACAACACATTTTTCTTAGAGTTTCTGACTTTCTTTCTGAGTTGAATTTCTTATTTGTAAATTCAGGAACTAAAACAATGACAGTAAGCAGTTGCATGTTTCTGAGAGACTCTGGGTGTTCTCAAGGGTGAGAGCTGCGTTCCACTTGGCTTCAGGTGTATGCACGCCTCAGTGAGACAGCACAGTGATTGCCAAATGTGGGTATAAAGGAGTGACCTCATGTCTAAATTTTCTCAGAAACAAAACTAAACTTTTCAGTGAGGCAAAACTGCACCTCATGGTCATGGCACCTCATGAACACCAATGCCCAGGTATCCAACCCATTGATATCAATCCACCGATCTCAGGTGTAATTTTTCCTTCCTCTCTATGACAGCAATAGCATTACCTGGATACTTATTAAATTCAAATTATGGAGTAATTCAGCCAATGTGTAAAGGGGCTTGCTACCTTGTTTTGTGCGGGGCTTTCCCACATCAGTACCTAAATTCCTCAGCCCCTATCAGCCAGGACAGTTAGAGAGTGTTTATTTCAATAGCCCAAGTTGCTCTAACGTTAAGCAATGCCACTTTCCAGTAAGCCCTCATAACTCGCAAAAATTCATTAAAAGGGGGAGCCAATGGTAAGAAGAGAAAAGGGTTATCTAAGTCACAGTTTCCAAGGTTTCAATCCACAGTCACTTGGTCCCCTGGCTGTGGGCTCTTCACAGTGGGGGATGTCCAATGGAGCAAAAGTGATTACTTTGTGACTGCCTGAGAAATGAGAAAGAAGAGGAATCTGGATTCCTTTTATCTCCGTTATGACATGTTCCAGTGGTTTAAGATGTCTCACCAGACCTCACCACTGTAGACTTGATCATCTCCTCACAGAACCAAGCTGGGACAAAGCCTTTCACACAGCTGCTTTGGTGGTTTGAATGGAAATGGCCCCCAGAGGCTCAAGCGGTTGAATAATTGCTCTCCAGCTGGTAAAAAGCTTCCTGCCATCCCTTGGATGTCTCTGTCCTCCTGCTTAAAGCATGTGAGCAAGCAGCTGTTTCTGCCACCAGGCCTTCAACTCAACCATGGTGGAATCTAACCCTCTGGAATCCTAAGGCCAATTAAACAATTCTACTTATAAGTTGCCTTGGTCATGGTGTTTTGTCACAGCAACAGAAAAGTAACTGATATGGGATGTTTAGGGGTCAAACATTTGGGAGCCAAAGCACAATGGTAAGCCAAGCAGATTCCCTGCTTAGGATGGGCTTTCTGCTCTTGGCTTCTTCCTGTCCTGAAGAATAAGGCATGAGGAGTCTAGACAGCCAGTCTGTGACGGAGGAAGACTGGAAACCAAAGTCCCGGTGTCAGCTAAACTCTGTCACTTACTATGTGTTCCTGAGAACTTATGGATCACCCCAAACATGAAATCCACAAAGGGGCTTCTACAGCTCAGTCAAGGCAGTGTTCTCATTGTCCTCTAGGACTGACACACCCTAACCGTCTTTTCCTGTTCTTAGACATTATATGCTCTCCCAGTGTGCACTTCATGGGGCTGCCACGTTAGCTTTTCTGCTATCCTCCTGCCCCCAACACACACACACACACACACACACACACACACACACACACACACACGGTGCTTCCACTGCAGAACCTTTGCAAGAGCTCTTTCCTACCCAAAACACTGTCACTCAGCCTTAACTTAACCACTGGCCCCCAGAGGCTCATAGATTTGAATGCTTGGTCACCAGGGAGTGGCACTTATTTGAAAGGTTTAGGAAGTGTGGCCTTGTTGGTGGAAGTGCATCACTGGGGGTGGGCTTTGTGGTTTCAGAAGTCTAAGCCAGGCCTGGTGGCTCTCCCCTTCCTGCTTCCTGCAGGTCAGGATGTAGAACTCTCAGCTACTTCTTTCTATCTATGTCTGCCTACATGATGCAGGCTTCCCATCATGTCGATAATGGGCTAAACCTCTGAAACTGTAAGCAAGCCCTGGTTAAATGCTTATTTTAAATAAGAGTTTCTTTGGTCATGGTATCTGTTCACAGCAATAGAATACTGACTAAGATAACTTCCTGTTCAAATAAAAAATCACAGTGGGGCTGTCAAGAAGGCTCGGTAGGTAAAGGTACTTGCTGCTGAACCTGATGACCTGGGTTCAATCCTTGGGCCCCACATGGTAGACGCAGAGAGATGACTCCTATGAGTTGTCCTGACCTCTATACACACACCTTGGCATGTGTGCACTCATACACAATAAACACAGGAGAGAAGAGTAACAATAACCACCTCCTTTCCCTGTGCTCTTATCCGATCAGTCTCTGTAGCAGTTCCAACCTTTACAGTGCTTTATTTCCCTCTGTGACACACATGGCCAATAGATCTGGGCCTTTAGGCTGCCTGTAAATTACCCATCATCCTTCACTAGAAAGGAGCCATGCTTCAGCAAACGTGTCTATAACCTTGGTGACTCAAATAGAACAATAATTATCTAATGGATGGATGAGCGAGTGAGCTGGTGAGTGAAGTAGTCTATTTAAAGTGCTTTGGGAAAGGTACAGACACCAATATAAATAAGCTTTATAAATAAGTGCTGTCACAGGGAAAACTATTTATAACACACAAAAAAATCATCTATAATTTTAAGACCTAGATATCAATAAACAGAAGATTATAACACAAAAATGAAAAAATAGTAAAGTATATTAATTAGGAAATTTAAAGTAGAGGGAATATGGGTGGTTAGGAGCAAGAAAGGTGACTGTGTCTAGTTTTTTCTATATGGTGAAATAGCTACTTGCTCCTCAGGCTAGAAGAATAAAGTGTGTCAATATAAGTTAACTGCTTACAGCGCTAAATGAGGGACTTGAGAGATGGCTCAGTAATTAAAAGCATTTACTATTCTTGTGGACGACCTGAGTTCAGTTCCCAGCATCCATGTTGAAGCAGCTCTTGACTGCCTAGAACTCAAGCTCTGGAGGACCCAACACCCTCTTCTGGCCCCCTTAGGAACTGCATGTACATGCATTTGCACATACACAGAAATATAAGCGAAATCAATTTTGGCATGGAGCTGTGTGCTAAACCCATGACAACAACTGTTCTCATTGGTGACAGTCAGAGAGCTACAAATTGAATCAGAAGATGACTTTCTACTCATCGTACTGAAGAAAAACTTAGTCCAAAGACAGAGAGTGTTACAGCTGTGGAAAAATGGGTCCCATGTAGCATGCTAATGTGACATTCAGTGGAGAAGTCTGTGGAGAAGTCCCCTATTGAGATCAGTGTGGTGGTGTCTAATGAAACTGACAATGTGGTGGTGCTCACACACTGCCACTCTTGACTCTAGAACCCAGGACAGCACTTCCCAAGACTCCTTGCCACCAAGAACTCCTGGAGTGGGGACCAAGAATCCATACCTATTGTGGTTTGGGTATTCAGGACCTACAAGTTCTTATACTTAGAGCCTGCTGCCCCATTAACAATACTGAGACATACTGAGATTTGTAAATGGTGGGGCTTGGAGGGGGCAATACCTGGGCTGTTGGATTCACCACTTTCCAGTGAGATTAATGGCTGTCTTAGGGACTGTATCATGTAACTATCCTGGTAGGAGTGAACATATCTATATTTAAATCTATTTCTGTATCTATATCATCTATATCTTTCTATCTATATCGAGACCGCCATTTCCCCTCCTTTCTCTCCAGTCCCTCCCTCTCCCCCTACACCCCTTCCCCATCCACTTCTCTGTTTCTCTTCAGAAAAGGGCAGGCCTCCCATGGATATCAATCAACCATGGCATATCAAGTTGCAGTAAGACTTGATACCTCCCCTTGTATTAAGGCTGGATGAGGAAACCCAGTATAAGGAAAGGGTCCCAAAAGCAGGCAAAAGAGTCAGGAATGGCCCCTGTTCCCACTGTTAGAAGTCCTACAAGAAGACAAAGCTATACAACTGTAACATATATTCAGAGGGCCTACCTAGGTCAGTCCTATGAAGGACCCCTGGTTGTCAATTCAGTACCTGTGAGCCCCTGTGAACCCAATTGGTTGATTCTGTGGGTTTTCTTGTGGCGTCCTTGATGGACTGATTACATTCTGAAGGAACACGTGATCTCAAGTTGTTGAAGCTATTGAAACTTGTGGACCGGACTATCAAAACAACAGTTCCCAGGAATCTTATTCTGGGAGAATACTGGAGCCTCTGCCAGTCAGAGTAGAAACTTGTCTCTCAGAAAAAGATTTCACACAGCTTCTAGCCAATTATCATGCTACCTTGAAGGAAAGACTAGCACAGAGACAGCCATGGTCAAGGTGGGCAGGATTCTGTTTCACTCAGGACAGTTTAGTTCTTTGTACCTCTGGCTCTTTACTTGCATATAAACCTCATGTCAGTACTCCAAAGATGGATTGGAGATCACTGGATCTCTTTGTTTTTCTTCCCATCTCTGTGCACACCAGTTAATGTTCACGAGAATGTTTACAGCAGAATTAGTTACAATAACTGGAAACTCTTGGATAGCTGTTCTTAAGACATAGACAACCATGCTGCTGTGCTTCAAGGGGCCTTGAGACTACAATGCAGTGAAAGTGCATGGACTAATATCAATTTTCTGTTGCGTACAGGAAGAGAAACACAAACCATGTCACGGGAAGAATTCAAAACCAAAGTAGAACTGAGGTTTTGGTGTATGCACCCCATTCATGCATATTTCCCTTCAGCTAAAAAAAAACAAAATTTACATATTGGATGTGCTATATTTGATGGACACACATGCCCCGTAAAACAGGAAAATATGCCTGAATGATCTACTTCAAATCAGTCAGACTCTTCACGTAAGTGCTCTAAACTGAAGGAAGTGGGCCAAACAGTATCAGAACCAAGAATGAGGGTTGTAGTCACCTTCAGGCTACATGCATGTGCATGTTGGGTTTTTTGTTTTTTTACATTTTTTTCTTTTTTTAATTGGATATTTTATTTACATTTCAGATGTGATACCCTTTCCCCATTCCCCCCACACTCAGGAACCCCCTATCTCATCCCCCCCTTCTTCCTGGTTCTATGAAGATGTGCCCCCACCCACCTTCCCACTCCCACCTCCCCACCCACAAATTACCCCACCCTGGGACATCCAGCCTTCACTAGACCAAGGATTTCCTCTCCCACCTATGCCCGACAATGCCATCCTCCCCTACATATACAGCTGGAGCCATGGGTCCCTCCCTACATGCTCCCAGGCTGGTGGTTTAGACCCTGGGAGCTCTGGTTGGTTGGTGTTCTTGATCTCCCCATGGGGCTGCAAACCCTTTTAGCTCCTTCAGTCTTCTCTCTAACTCCTCCATTGGGAACCCCATGATCAGTTCAATGGTTAACTATGAGCAACCACCTAAGTATATTTCAGGCTCTGGCAGACCTCTAAGGAGACAGGTATATCAGGCTCCTTTTCCTGGCATCCACATCAGCGTCTGTCTTTGGTGACTGCCCAAGGGACAGATACCCAGATGGAGCAGTTTCTGGATGGCCCTTCCTTCAGTTTCTGTCCCACACTTTGTCTCCATATTTGTTCCCATGAGTATTTTATTACACCTTCTAAGAAGGATCAAAGCACCCACACTTTGGACTTTCTTGTTCACGAGCTTCATGTGGTCTGTGAGTTGTATCTTGAATATTGCAAGCTTTTGGTCTAATATCCAATTATTAGTGAGTGCATACCATGTGTGTTCTTTTGTGATTGGGTTGCCTCACTCAGGATGATATTTTCTAGTTCTGTCCATTTGCCTAAGAATTTCTCAAATTCATTGTTTTTAATAGCTGAGTAAGACTCCATTGGGTAAATGTACCACATTTTTTGTATCCATTCTTCTGTTGAGGAACATTTTGGTTCCTTCCAGCTTCTCGGTATTATAAATAAGGCTGCTATGAACATTGTGGAGCATATGTCCTTGTTATATGTTGGAGCATCTTCTGGGTATATGCCCAGGAGTTACCACTCCTGGGTCCTCAGATAATGTCATGTCCAATTTTCTAGACTGGTTTCCAGAGTGGTTGTACCAGCTGGCAATCCCTCCAACAATGGAGGAGTGTTCCTCTTTCTCCACATCCTTGCCAGCATCTGTTATCACCTGAGTTTTTGATCTTGATCATTCTGACTGGTGTGAGGTGGGATCTCAGGGTTGTTTTGATTTCCATTTTCCTGATGACTAAGGATATTGAACATTTCTTTAAGTGCTTCTCGGCCATTCGAGTTTCCTCAGTTGAGAATTCTTTGTTTAGTTCTGTACCCCATTTTTAATAGGGTTATTTAGTTGTCTGGAGTCTAATTTCTTGAGTTCTTTGTATATATTGGATATTGGCCTTCTATTGGATGTGGGATTGGTAAAGATCTTTTCCCAGTCTGTTGGTTGCCATTTTGTCCTATTGACAGTGTCCTTTGTCTTACAGAAGCTTTGCAATTTGATGAGCATTCTTGATCTTAGAGCATAAGCCACTGGTGTTCTCTTCAGTAACTTTTCCCCTGTTCCCAAGTCATGGTTCTTCCCCACCTTCTCTTCTATTAGTTTCAGTATATCTGGTTTTATGTGAAGGTCCTTTATCCACTTGGACTTGAGCTTTGTACAAGGAGAAAAGAATGGATTGATTTGCATTCTTCTACATGCTGACCTCCAGTTGAACCAGCACCATTTGTTGAAAATGCTGTCCTTTTTCCATTGGACAGTTTTAGCTCCTTTGTCAAAGAATGACCATAGGTGTGTAGGTTCATTTCTGGATCTTCAATTCTATTGCATTCATCTTCCTGGCTGGTTGTTTTTTTGTTTGTTTGTTTGTTTGTTTTTGTTTTTGTTTTTGTTTTTGTTTTTTTTCCCCAATACCATGCAGTTTTTATCACTATTGCTCTGAAATGCAATTTGAGGTCAGGGATGGTGATTTCCCCAGAAGTTCATTTATTGTTGAGAATAGTTCTCGATATCCTGGGTTTTTTGTTTGTTTGTTTGTTATTGCAAATGTACTTGCAAATTGCTCAGTCTATCTCTATGAAGAATTGATTTGGAATTTTGATGGGGATTGCATTGAATTTGTAGATTGCTTTTGGCAAGATGACCATTTTTACTATATTAATCCTGCCAATCCATGAGCATGGGAGACCTATCCATCTTCTGAAATCTTCTTTGATTTCTTTCTGCAGAGACTTGAAATTCTTATCATACAGATCTTTCACTTGCTTAGTTAGAATCACACAAAGGTATTTTATATTATTTGTGACTATTGTGAAGGGTGTTGTTTCCCTAATGTTTTTCTCAGCCTCTTTAGAGAAAGGCTACTGATTTGTTTGAGTTGATTTTATATACAGCCACTTTGCTGAAGTTGTTTATCAGGTTTAGGAGTTCTCTGGTGGATAGTTTTGGGTCACTCAAGTATACTATCATATCATCTACAAATAGTGAAATTTTTACTTCTTCCTTTCCTATTTGTATCCCTTTAATTTCTTTTTGTTGTATAATTGCTCTGGCTAGAACTTCCAGTACTATATTGAATAGGTAGGGAGAGAGTGGGCAGCCTTGACTAGTGCCTGATCTTAGTGGGATTGCTTCAAGTTTCTCTCCATTTAGTTTGATGTTGGCTACTGGCTTGCTGTATATTACTTTTACTATGTTTAGGCATGGGCCTTGAATTCCTGATCTTTCCAAGACTTTTACCATGAAGGGATGTTGAATTTTGTCAAATGCTCTCTCAGAATCTAGTAAAATGATCATGTGGTTTTTTTTCTTTGAACTTGTTTATATAGTGGATTACATTGATGAATTTCCAAATATTGAACCATCTCTGTATTCCTGGGATAAAGCCTACTTGATCATGATGGATGATTCTTTTTGCTGTGTTTTTGGATTCAGTTTGCAAAAATTTTATTGAGTATTTTTGCATCGATATTCAAAAGAGAGATTGGCCTGAAGTTCTCTTTCTTTGTTGTGTCTTTGTGTGGTTTAGGTATGAGTATAATTATGACTTCATTAAATGAATTGTGTAGTGTTCCTTTTGTTTCTATTTTCTGGAATAGTTTGAAGAGAATTGGTATTAGGTCTTCTTGGAAAGTCTGATAGAATTCTGCACTAAAACCATCTGGTCCTGGGCTTTGCTTTTTTTTTTTTTTTTTTTTTTTTTTTTTTTTTTTTTTTTTCCGGGGAGACTGTTAATGACTTCTGCTATTTCTTTAAGAGTTATGGGTCTGTTTAGATGATTAATCTGCTCCTGATTTAACTTTGGTACCTGGTATGTGTCTAGAAAATTGTCCATTTCATCCAGATTTTCCAGTTTTGTTGAGTATAGTCTTTTGGAGTAAGATCTGATGATTTTTTTAATTTCTTCAGTTTCTGTTGTTATGTCTCCCTTTTCAGTTCTGATTTTATTAATTTGGATACTGTCTCTGTGGCCTCTGGGTAGTCTGGATAAGGATTTATCTATCATTTTTATTTTCTCAAAGAACCAGATTCTGGTTTTGTTGATATTTTATATGGTTCTTTTTGTTTCTACTTGGTTGATTTCAGCCCTGAGTTTGATTATTTCCTGCCATCTACTCCTCTTGGGTGTATTTGCCTCTTTTTGTTCTAGAGCTTTCAGGTGTGCTGTCAAGTTGTTAGTGTATGCTTTCTCCAGTTTCTTTTTGTAGGCACTTAGAGCTATGAGTTTTCCTTTTAGCATTGCTTTCATGAAGTCCCACAAGTTTTGCTATGATGTATTCTCATTTTCATTAAATTCTAAAAAGTCTTTAATTTTTTCTTTATTTCTTCCTTGACCAAGTCATTCAGTTTCCACATATATGTGGGCTTTCCGTTGTTTTTATCATTATTAAAGACCAGCCTTAGTCCATGGTGATCTGATAGGATGCAAGGGATTATTTCAATCTTTTTGTATCTGTTGAGGCCTGTTTTGTGAACAATTATATGTTCTATTTTGGAGAAAATACCATGAGATGCTGAGGAAAAGGTATATTCTTTTGTTTTAGGATGAAATGTTCTATAGATAGCTGTTAAATCTGTTTCATTCATAGCTTCTGTTAATTTCATTTTGTCTCTGTTTAGTTTCTGTTTCCATGATCTGTCTATTGCTGAGAGTGGGGAGTTGAAATCCCCCACTATTATTGTGTAAGGTGCGATGTGTGCTTTGAATTTCAGTAAAGTTTCTTTTATGTATGTGTGTGCCCTTGCATTTGCGGCATAGATGTTCAGAATTGAGAGTTCATCTTGTTAGATTTTTCCTTTGATAAGTATAAAGTGTCCTTCCTTATCTTTTTTTATTACTTTTGGTTAAAAGTCAATTTTATTTGATATTATAATGGCTACTCCAGCTTGTTTCTTGGGACCATTTGCTTGGAAAATTGTTTTCCATTCTTTTACTCTGAGGTAGTGTCTGTCTTTGTCACTAAGGTGAGTTTCCTGTATGCAGAAAAATTCTGGGTCCTGTTTATGTATCCAGTCTGATAGTCTACATCTTTTTATTGGGGAATTTAGTCCATTGATGTTAAGAGATATTAATGAAAAATTATTGTTGCTTCCTGTTATTTTTGTTATTAGAGGTAGAATTATGTTTGTCTAGCTATCTTCTGTTGGGGTTGTTGGAAGATTACTTCCTTGCTTTTTCTAGGTTGTAGTTTCCCTCCTTGTGTTGGAGTTTTCCATCAATTATCCTTTGAAGTGCTGGATTTGTGGGAAGATATTGTATAAATTTGGTTTTGTCTTGGAATATCTTGGTTTCTCCATCTGTAGTAATTGAGAATTTTGCTGAGTATAGTGGTCTGGGCTGGCATTTGTGTTCTCTTAGGGTCTGTATGATATCACTCCAGGATCTTCTGGCTTTTATAGTCCCTGGTGAGAAGTATGGTGTAATTCTTATCAGTCTGCCTTTATATGTTACTTGACCTTTTTCCCGTACTACTTTTAGTATTTTTTCTTTGTTTTGTGTATTTGATGTTTTGATTATTATGTGGCAGGAGGAATTTCTTTTCTGGTCTAGTCTATTTGAAGTTCTGCAGGCTTTTTGTATGGTCACAGACATCTCTTTCTTTAGGTTAGGGAAGTTTTCTCTATGATTTTGTTGAAGATATTTACTGGACCTTTAAGTTGGGAATCTTCACTCTCATCTATACCTATTATCCTTAGATTTGGTCTTCTCATTGTGTCCTGGATTTCCTGGATGTTTTGGGTTAGGAGCTTTTTGCATTTTGCATTTTCTTTGACAGTTGTGTCAATGTTTTCCATGGTATCTTCTGCACATGAGATTCTCTCTTCCATCTTTTGTATTCTGTTGGTTTTGCTTGCATCTATGACTCCTGACCTCTTTCCTAGGTTTTCTGTCTCCAATGTAGTCTCCCTTTGAGATTTCTTTATTGTTTCTACTTCCATTTTTAGATCCTGGATGGTTTTGTTTAATTCCTTTATCTGTTTGGTTGTGTTTCCTTGCAATTCTTTAAGGAATTTTTGTGTTTCCTCTTTAAGGGCTCTTACCTGTTTATCTGTGGTCTCCTGTACTTCTTTAAGGGAATTATTTATGTCCTTCTTAAAGTCCTCTATCATCATTATGAGAAGTAATTTTAATTCTGAATCCTGCTTTTCTGGTGTGATGGGGTGTTCAGGACTTGCTATAGTGGAAGAACTGGGATCTTATGATGCCAAGTAACTTTAGTTTCTGTTGCTTATGTTCTTGCGATTGCCTTTCACCATCTGATTAACTCTAGTACTACCTGCACTCACTGTCTCTGATTGGAGCCTGGTTTTCCAGTTATCTTGGTTGTGTCAGAACTCCTCAGAGCCCAGATGTCTCTGTGATCCTGTGATCTTGAGCTCCTGGGTGGAAGGATTCCTGGGACTCAGGCCACCTCTGGGATCCTGAAATCCTGCTGATCTGAGTGCAGTGGTTCCTCTAGGATGGCTCAGGATATGGTATCTTCACAGGATCAGACCAAGTAGGTGTTTGCTGCTCTGAGTGCAGTGGCTCCTCTAGAATGGCTCAGGATACAGTGTCTTTATGGGAGCAGACCAGCTAGGTTTCTACCCCAGCCAAAAGGACCAAGTGAGGGGCAGAAGGGGAGTGGTATTCCAGAGGGGTGGGGTTTGAGTTGCTGATGGGTCCTGAGCACCCCAGGCTCCCAGTTGTAGCTCTGGGGCGTCGGGTAGTGGGAGAGGGTTCTTACCCGCTGCTCTGAGTGCAGTGGCTCCTCTAGAATGGCTCAGGATACAGTGTCTTTATGGGAGCAGACCAGCTAGGTGCCTGTCCCAGCAAAAAGCGCATATTGTTTCAGTTATATAGAATGTAGAAATAAAAAAGAGAGGGAAAAAAAAGGACCAGAAGCAAAAATATTAAAAACTATATTGACAATTATAGATGAAGAAAACATGCCTGTAGGACTATACTGTTTATTTTATCTGTTTTAATCTAATTTTAGAACAAAAAATATCTATATAAAATATAGGATGTAGATTTTAAAGTAAAAAAAAAAAAAACTGTATACTTTGAGAATATGTATGTTTGGGAGGTGAGTCCCAAAGACATCAAGTCATTTTTCTGAGCCACTTTTAATAAGAGTAACTACTACCTTGAAATCATGTAACCAATGAATTTAGAGGATGAATTGAAACTGAAGTGGTGGTCATATCCTCACTCCCTTCACCCATTGACAGAGGATGCCACTAGATCCCCAGCCATTCCCAGTACCTTCCCTTCTACTGTTAGTGATGTAACAGAAAATCTGATTTACTTACAACGGTAGAGCTTGTGCACATCTGGCTAGGACAGCTGCAGAAATAGAGACATATCTAAATGGATCTGAACTATGCAGGAGTTCAATCTTTAAAATAGCACCTGACAAACAAGGCCGGTAGCTCATGAACTGTCTTGGATTTCCCAGGGGTGGACTTTGGGGAAAACCTGAGCTGGCCTTGGGCTCAGCTCAGGAGGATGCTCCCACCAACACAATCAACTTCCTGGCCCCTGCCTGGAGATAAAGCCATCCTCAAGGAAGGATGCCAACAACAGGAAATCTTAAAATACAAAGGAAACCCACTGTTTGCCCTGCTGACATTGATCCTGTTAACAGGAGCCACCAGAAGAGAAGTGTTCTCCAAAACAGGAGCATCTGAAGTGGACCCCTGAGCCACATGATCACCTGAGAGGTGTTCTGGAGGTTCTAAGGTGTCCCTCTGACCATGTCAGAATCCTGCACCCCAACAGCTGGGTTTCAGCATCTCTGCCCTCTCCAGGCCTCACATACTTTCACAGAAGCTTCTCATGCTGGGATTTATAGGCTAACACTAAGCATTACACTGTGGTTCTTTTCCTGTGTCTATGCTTAGATGTGAAAATGTATGGCTAGTTGTTGATGCCAGGTGAGTCAGAAATGAACAGGCTGACTCTCCAGCAGAGGAACGCATCTGTACTCTAGGCCCTGGGAAGTTCATGTAAACCAAGAATCTCTATACTCCTCCTGCAGTTGTTAGGGTCAAAGCCTGGACTCTAGGAAAGAAAGGACATTTATTCAGTGGGGCCACGCTGGGAAGAGGACGGTGATGTTCAATGATGGCCTGAAGTCCACCTGCAGGGTCCTGACAGGAGGCTTAGGCTTAAAGCTAGGAGTGGCTAGAGGAGTGCGTAACTAAGCAGTCCCAGACAAGGCATGGCCCTGTGCATTTTTGAAATGTCTTGTCTAAGCTCCAGTTTCTCCTGCAAGGTAATCTTACAGGATGTCAGAACTATGTGACATCTTTTTCTAGGAGATAGAAATTACTCTCTTCTGGCTGGCACCAGGCACTGGTCTATTCCTTCTTCCTGCTTGAGAGTCCTGGGGGAAATGTGAATTTATTGGGATTTCTATTGGTTTGCTTTCTATTGCTGTGATAAAATATTCTGACTAAAAGCAACTCAGGGAGGAGGGGATTATTTAGCTCTCATCTCACTCTGTCACCAATAGAAGTCAGAGCAGGAGCTCCCTTTTAAAGTGTTTCTTACTACTTTTCTTCCTGTCCCAGCTTCTCTCTCCTGAGTTATGGAAAAGAATAGAAAAGGGTCAGGGGAACGAGAAACAGGCCCAGATTTGGAGAGCCCAGGAAATGGAGGAAAGGGGAGAGGAAGTTCCTGATGCATCTACGCTGTTACTGTGTTTTTGAATTCTGAGTTGTGACCTCATTTTCCAGAGAATTTCTCTGTGTGGGTTGCCCATGATTCTCCAATGGGGTCTTCAATGTTTCTAGAGCCAAAAATCCTAGCTGAGTGCTTTCTTTAGTGAGGTATGCCACTTGGTTCCCTGCCTTGGGACATTCTTACAGATTTTTCATATCGTCTTGGTAGACAAATCTGGAAGACAGGAGTGAAGGACTGGACAGACAAGAAAGACTAAGCCACAGACATCTCATTGACATCACCTGATGCTGGACCCATCTCCTGTGCCATGCCTTGTTTCCCAGGCCTGGTGCCCTTGGTCACTGGAATTTTTTCTAAGCCTTTCCCTTTGTTAAACATGGCCTGTTCTTAAAAGACCAGATTTTGACCTCTAACCTAGCCACAGATTGTTTTTTGTTGGTCTCCAAATTCTTTCTGGCTTTAATGTCCCTTAATTAAAAGTAAATTAGCTAAGGACACAAGTATACCCACATGTGCATACACACAGGCACACAACCCCAAGGCCCCCTTTATCAAGTGAGCCGCCATTACTCATACTCACTTGTTCATTTTGTTGTTTGGCCAGAGAAGGGATTTTAATTGCATGTTCTTTAAGCCAGAAGGGAAGAAAGTCAAATGAGCTGATAGGAGACAAAGCCATTTGGGCAGATGAACTCCTTTGGTGCAATATTTATATGCTATGTTGCTCTATAACAGACAGGTTGGGCTCAGGACTCCTTCCTGGAGCATAATTGATAGGAATGATTATCCATTGCTTCCATGGTCAGGTAAGATTAATTTACATAATGATCCTCCTAACCCAAAAATCTCCATCTTGTAGAGTTCAATTTCACTTGTTTGCAAAAGTGACTCAAGCCAACAAAGTTCTCATGTCCCAAAGGCAGAAAATTGTCTTCTTTCATTTCCCAAGATAGCAAGACATCCTAGAGAGAGAATGATATTTAGGATTTTTTTCTGAAGCTAAACCAAAATCATTCCCTTGGAACTTCCAACCAGATGCCTCTTTTAATTTAAAAAATTTGATTTAAAAATTGGGGTAGAGTGTCTCTTTTATGAAATCAGCTTCGTCATCCAACCACTCAACCATTACTGCGAGTTGACAACCAAGTTGAGAGAGCAACAGACAGACTTGCCGTGTCAGAGCTTGCAGTACAAAAACTCAATCAACAAAGAACCAGATAACTATTTAGTTAGGCGTTCATTGTTCATGAAAAGTAAAGAGCAAAGGTGAAGAGCAAAGAAATGGAAAAGGGTCAGCCTAGCACAGGATGGCAGGAAAGAGGATTTTCCCAGCGGAGAGCTCTCTCGACCAAGGAACCTACAGGTATAGATGGTTGGAGAGTTAGAGACTCAACAGGTTAAGAAAATGATCCCTTGTGTGTGAGCTTCTTGGGCCTGGCCTTCTCCCAAGCTTCTCCTGATTGCTGTTCCTCTCCTTATTCTGCATACTATTGGAAGTCTCTTTGTAGAAAGGGTGGTGTTTGGGTAAAAGAAACACAGGGGGCCCAGCCCTAGACCTCAGCAAACCTGGTGTCTACATATCCCAGTGGGATTTGAGCTTTTACACAAGATGTTAAATTTGATATTGACAGTCCCAACTATCTCATTACTAGTGGTTTTGAGTCATTTTTGGTTTTTTAATTCCTTCTTATTGTTTTAGACTCTTCCAGAAAGTTCTGTGACATTCTCAGCCAGATTAAAGGAATTCAGAGAGAAATTGAGTTGGGACCTACTTTATAATTTTTCTGAAGCAGGACCAAAAGTTCTATGTCTTCCCAAAAGCCAAAGCAGTAGCCCTTGCTAAAAATATGTGAACTGGGGGCCTGTTGTACATAACTATCCTCCTAGCCCAACAATTTCCATCTTGTATAGTTCAACTTCACCCTTTGGCAAAAGGATTATTCTAACCGGGCTTGTGGTTTACATCTCCTCATGGAGGGCTGAGAAGAGTATAGGACCCTCACCTTAGTATCCAGCCTCTCCCTAGTGTCTGATGTATATAATGCTTCCTTAATTTCATGTAGCCTCTGTAGCTTTAATTTTTTTCAAAGTCTACTTTTAATAATGGTTCTTAAATACTTTAAGCTCCCTTCTAGCCCACCACCCACCAAAGGTAGTGGAAAAGAAAGGATATGGGGGGAGTGGACCTGTTTAGACAGGTTCTTTGGAGCAAACCCCATTTGTGTTGTCTGGAAATTAGCAACTTAGTTCACAGGTCAGCAGCGGCAGCTTGATTTATTCGGAAACACTTTATGGATATATCAGCAGTCCAATTCAGTAGTGTCAGGATAGCAGCAGCGGTGGCACAACCTAGCAGGAAAAGCCAGGCCTCTGTTGAATTGGCATGAGTCAACAGAAGGGACTAAGGCCAACAGGAATGTCCAGACAGTGTTTAGCTTCTGCTGGTACAGAATTAACAATTGAATAATACCAAGATGACTGTTGTAGTAAACTTTATTTT
Source organism: Arvicanthis niloticus (assembly GCF_011762505.2). Taxonomy (NCBI): domain Eukaryota; kingdom Metazoa; phylum Chordata; class Mammalia; order Rodentia; family Muridae; genus Arvicanthis; species Arvicanthis niloticus. The sequence goes on along the minus strand of NC_133436.1, from coordinate 16,131,008 downwards.
GTTTTTTTTTTTGTTTTGTTTTGTTTTTTTACCCCACTTAAACCATCTAGTTTCCAACTAAAAGACACACACACACACACACACACACACACACACAAAACCTTTAAATTTATAAGCTTAAAATCAGTAGACCTGAGCAGATACCAGCCTTCTATGCTATTTTGTCTACTTCCCTGTCAATAATCCCAAGATATCACTTGCCATGTTCTTCTTGACCTGCTCCTTCTCCAACATGCCCTTCCTCAGGACCCTGTACTAATGATCCGCCTACACCATGGCAACTGCTTCCTTCTTCCTCCTTCTCTCTTCCTGGGTCCTGTCTGAGACCTAAAGCCCAGGAACCTTCATTCTGCCCAGCCCCCTTCTGCCCAGCCCAGTCTGTAGATATTTTTATTAACCAATCAGGGTTAACGCTGGGGACAAGGTTTACACAACAGAGGCTGGTATAAATGAGAATTCACTCATCTTGGAGCAACCAAATCTTGGGGGCCAGTACTTAGCATTTGAGTGCTTCACATGAGTGCTTCACATACACACAAATGTTACCACAACACCAGCTGGAAGCTTTTGTGGGGAGAACACCCACACTCCTTAAGTAAGCCTTTACCTATGTTCTCTGTAAGTAAGCTCAAGAGACTCATTGGTTCTCCAGAGTGAAGTTTGGTAGAATTGTGCCTTGGTTTTGTCATTGGCACCTTGGGGGATGGGGTAGACATTGTCTCCCCCAGGAAGGAATTTCAGCAACTGAGCCTTGGTTGATATATTCACCAACATGGCATACCGACAGGCCAGGGATTGAACTTGAAAGTAAAGGTGCCTCAGAAGAACTCAACGATGAGGGATATGGTCCAGAAGGCTTTGCTGAGCATCCCAGGTATAAAAGAGTCAGAGGACCTGAAAGGCCATAGCCATGCGATTTCTTCAGAGTAGCATATGGCAAGTGCATTTCTGACTTTAGCTGCCTTTTTTCTTCACTTCTATTTTTATAAGAACCCTTGGCACCAATTGTCTGTCACCTTACATTAGAGACACTCCTGCTGGCCCTTGGGACTTAGAGTTGGGAATGATGAGGAACTTTTAGACAGTATTTGAGAACTGGGTTAGCTGTCCACTACTACAGAAAAATCCCTGAGAAAATTCATCTGAAAAGACAAAGGATTTTTATGGCCTGCTGATTTTGGAGGTTCTGGTCCATGGTCAGTTGACCCTGTAGCTCTGGGCTTGTGACAAGGCCACACTGGGTGGGAGAATGTGGAGGAGCAACTCACCTCATAGGCAGAGAGCCAGACAGGAAAAGAAATAGGGTAGAGTCTTACAAGCCTCATCAAGGGCACAATCCTAAGGTCCCCATGATCTCACCCTCGGTCCCCATAGCACACACTATGGGGACCAAGCTTTCAACACATGGGGGCTTGGAAGTTCCAAACCACAGCAAGAACTTGAAGACATTTTCAAAATCTAATTCCTAAAAAATATTTACTTCTTTATACATGGTTTGCAACAGACTTTAAAAAAAAAAAAAAAAAAAACCTAGTGTAGGGTTTATAGCAAGATTAAATGAATGGTGTAGCAAGCTGTTCTCCAACCATCCCGGCCATTGCCATCTTTATCAGAGCAGCTGTGACTACCTGCAATAGACTCTCAGGTATGTTGACATTCCCCAATAAAGAAGCAGATGGCAAGGGTCATCAGATCCCATCTTAGGTCATAGCTGTGTCTTCCCACACACCTCCCTCCCAGCTGTGTGTAATTCTATTCCTGCTGCCTATGACCCTGTGGCCTCAAGGTAGAAGAACACAGCAAGGGAGACTAGTTGAAGGGTAGGCATAATTTGTGCGGTTACAGGGAAGTCATCACTCACGGAGAGGGGAGACTGTTTAGTGACGTGGGAAGAGTCACCCACACTTCTGTTAGTAACCTGTCACCCATGTGCTGTAAGGAAGCTCAAATAAACTCACTGTTTCGCCAAGTTAGACTGTGGTAGAATTGTTCCTTTGGTCTGTTGTGGGTGCCCTATCTGCAATAAGTAGACCTTTGTCTGCATCTCCCAAGGAAAATGTCATGCAATTAGGAACTACATACAGTTCCCACATAGCTCCTTACTGCTGTGTTTGCCTCCTCACTGCATTTACAATCTCCCTTTCATTGTACACATGATCTCCCCACTATATGCACACATCATCTCCTCACCACACGCACACATGATCTCCCCACCACATGCACACATTATCTCTCCAGAACATGCACACATGATCTCCTCACCACATGTACACATCATCTTCCCACCACATACACACATAATCTCCCCACCACATGCACACATGATCTTCCCCACTGCACACCATATGCCAAACGCTGTAACTCCACACCTTTGTAGAGAAGTAATTACTTGAAGAAAGAAATATTAAAGATTTGGCTTATTTACCCCAGAACATTCCATTTCTGAAGAGCCACACATCCACCATTTTCTTCTACTGAAATGTTCTACCCAGGGTTACTTTTAACAAGCTAGAAGAGACAACAGCCCTTCCTGTGGTATCTGAGACACTCTTAAGATGCCAGTACAGATAAATCTTTCTCATTTGAATAATGTTTAGCACTTAGGGTAACTCTTAGGGTCAGACTGGATGCTAACATTCCGCAAACTCAACCTCTTCAAGCATTTGAAAGCTAAGGGATTTTTGTGGGAAATGTTCTGTTATTTAATCTTCTTCCCTCCCCCCAAGACACGTCTCAGAAGGCTGGTCCTGAATAGCCCCCCATCTAACTTTCTCATGCATCAGGGAGGAAGCCCTCTCTGAAAACATAGTGCATTATTCTTAAAAGGAAATTCTTTCTGACTTGGGTGACACAAAAATGGACTGGAACAATGGCACTGGTTCTGGCCAGGGTCTCTGGACAGTGCTTCTTAACATAAAGCTCACTCACAAAGCCCCGGCTTACATCTGGGAGGATATCAGATTCTTTAAATACTGTACACTCTTGTGTTCACAGATCCAAAGTCAAGCAGTAAATTGGGGACAATTATTCTTCCAGTCCCAGGGCTCCCCTCCCCACAGATGCAGTTTAGCTCTAATTATCTGAATAGAGAATACCCTTCCTCCTCACTGATAAACACTTGCTTTACTTATTTTTCTACTTTTTTCCAAACACATATGAACATATAAAATTCCATCCTGTACATAGGTGCAAGTGAGGCAAGCATTTGCAAATCAGTTATTCTACAAACACAGTTTTTTTCTATGACAGCCCCCCCCCATATGTGGCTCCACAGGCAACAATACAGTTTATCTGGGAGGTCAGAGTTTCACCCAGGTAAGGATATCCTGTCTCTCCATCCCCCAGTCTTGAAGACCAGGGATGCTGGCAGAGGCCTGGGGATCTGACAGCAGCTGTCATCCAACAGGCAGGAGGGCAATTCACCTGTGGCCTGCTTACTCTTATCACATGGCGTGTTGACAGGCTGGGGGATGTGGGAGGATGGAGGTGATGCCCTATGCCAGCTGAGAAAAGGATGGCAGGTTTCCTGTACCATCCAGAGATTGCTGCTGTCAGCACCAAGGAATGGCAAGAGCATTCCGAGTCAAGCACATGGGTTCACGGATGCTTTATAGTCTCTGAGGGCTCCATTGTTGAGTGCACATACTATCTGAATTGTGCTGACCCAAGGCTGTAGAGGACTCATCCATTCCAGCCCTCTTGTCATGGATATGTGTCCTTCTTACTAAGCTATGACGAGATCTTGTGGGTATCTTTTTTAATGGTGTGCTCATTGAGACGGGCTTCCTTTCACGAGGAAAGACCACAATGAGGAAAACGCTCATACATGTAAGATGTACTGGCACTCATTTCCAGCATGCTTATCCATGACAATGACAGAGGTCAGAGCATTATTAAACAAACAAACGAACAAGTTCTCATCCAATTGAAAGGTAAAATATAGTTATTCACACCCCGGGAGGCTCTATTCTTTTTGTTTTTTGTTTTTTGTTTTTTTGGGTTTTTTGTTTTTTGGTTTTTTTGCCTTTAATTTCTGATCATTTTGCCTCCCAAGTTCTGTGATTACAAGTCTATACTAATATACCTGCTTCTTATCTAACGCTGAAAAACAAAATCCAGAGGTCTGTGCCTTGATGCCCATTCGGAAAGCCAGCTAATAACTCTATTACACCCACAACCCGAGACTCTAAAAGATTCTTATTTCCCTTGACACAAGTAGGAAAGTTTGTTGATTCCCAAAAGATGGTGTGTGTGTGTGTGTGTGTGTGTGTGTGTGTGTGTGTGTAGGGGTGACTCCTGTTCAGAAGTCAACTCCTAGGGCTACAGAAGTAACAAGGTGACAGAGAACTTGTCTCACATACACAAGGGTTCTCTGCAAAAGGGCTCAAGGGTTCCTTCATAAGCCAGCTAATCATGCAAACAAGATGCCTTGCATCTCTCAATAGGGAGTCTATGAAGCCCAACAGTCAAGAGATGCTAACAGGGTCAGTTCATCGCAGCTCTTAAGGACACGGTGCCTGGGAATTGTCAGCAATTGCTGCGGCTAGCAGGATGAAAACATTATGATGTTGAAGTTTTAATTTTCTGCTCATAAATTGATTTGTTTATGTCAGTGTACCTTAAAAGGAAAATTAAGTCACAGTAGACTTTTAAAAGGTGATTTATTGTTGCCTTAGATCCAAAGTATCAGAAGGCAGCCAAAGGTAAAAGATAGAATGAGTATTTGTCTGACTTGACATCACTCAATGTCAATATCAGAGCCAGTCTCAAGTTATTTCTCTTCCTTCAGTGATGTGTTAGAAATTCTCTAATGACCCCCTTCCCTTGTTTATATCTACACCGAAGCCACCTACCATCTAACCTCTATGACTTTGATTGTAAATCCTCCATGCTTTGTGTCCAAGATCAGTTACTGTGTGTTTATCCAATTCTCCTTCAACCCTTGGATTTCCCATTTCCAAATTCACACAGGACCTGGGCTTTTAAAGTCTTCCACAGTGCCATCCCCCAACCCCCCATCTTCTTGCTCCTTCACCTCTGTCTCAGTCTCTCTATTTTTCTGTGTCTCTGTTTCTCTGTCTCTCTTTCTCGCCTCTCTCTCTCTCTCTCTCTCTCTCTCTCTCTCTCTCTCTCTCTCTCTCTGCCATACTCTTACTTATGATGCCTCCGAACATCAACATTGTACATTATCCCTGTCCTTCATCTTCTTCCCAGGACTCTCATTTAATGAGCAGCTCTACCTAAAATGTCACTTCCAGAATAATCCCCTCCCTGTTACTTGCCATGGGCAACTCAACTCAGTTCAGCATGGACTGGGCCTCCTCCCAAGTACCCAGATACCTACAAGGTTTGTCCCAGCTTTTGGCTGAAAAAATGCCTAAACTAGGCATCCTCCTCCTAATGCTGTCTCTTTTCCTCCTGGTACTCACGTGGTACAACTCATTGCACTTCCTGTCCTTGAAGACACAACCACCAACTTCATGATCCTCTTCTTCAGTTCTGACATGCAAGCTATTGTACCTATTGCTTCTACAAGGCCTATCCCAGGCCTTATCCAGGTTATGGGTATATAAAATATCTGATTGCAAGGGTCTTAACCTTAACTCTGGTTTGTAGGTTACTGGAGGCATTATTATCTGTACCTATCCCTATCCTATCATCCCTATAACAACCCTGTGTGGTGTTATAGTAAACATGTGTGGACATCAGAGAATAATTTGTGGGAGTGGATTCTACCATGTGAGAGCTGCAGATCAAACTCAGGTCATCCGGCTTGGCTGTAGCAGGTGAACCAACTACAGATAACAAATGTAAAGTCTAAGGTGACTCATTGCTTGCTCAAAGTTTCAGGGATGGTGACTGGGCTCTGGGCCATGTGCTTCCTTGTCACTGTCTTAAGATAAACAATATCCATATAGTTGATTTGGTGGAATCTATGGTTTGTTGCTGTCTGCAAAATAGACGCTAATTTCTTACCCATTAAAAACAATCACATTTATTTTGTGTGCTGAGGGAGCAAGTACAGAATGCCACAGTACGTGTGCAGAGGTCAGAGGATCACTTGTGGGAGTGGGTTCTAGCTTGTGAGGGCTGGGGATCAAACTCAGGTCATCCGGCTTGGCTGCAAGCACCTTTACCTGCTGAGCCATCTCTCTAGCCTGGGAGTCTTGCTTCCTTAGTCAGTCCTCATTCAAAGCAGAATTCCTTTGCTCCAGTTGCAAGTTGTTTATCCTGGTATAGATCCTGGAAAGGTTTCCCCACTCCCTCACCTTAGGCTTATATTTTTTAAAACCTTCTTTAATAATTGTACTTAAATGCTTAAAAACCTCCCTTTTAGCCCACCACCCACCAGAGATAGTTGGGGAAAAAAGGTTAACAAAGCAAAGGAGGATATGGACTTGTTTAGAAATAGTTCTTTGAAGCGATTCCAATCTGCGTTGTCAGGATAGCTGCAGTTCAGTTCACATGAATCAGGAATTGGCAGTGGCAAATCAATTCACTTGAAAATACCATACCCAAATCACAGCAATGGCATTTTGATCCAGAAGAAACTATAAGGCTCTGCAATTGGCTCAAGTCAGCAGAAGAGGCAAGAAGCTGCCAGAACACCACCAGAAGTACATTTCTCTATATGAAGTCATGACAAAATCATGACCAGCAAAGAGTGGCAAGGTGAACCAATACCACACAGAAAAAAAATCCACTGTCTAATGGGTTATATTTATACCCTTTCCAAACATCGCGCATTCTCTCAAATATATGCTCTAGCAAAATATCACATGCCCCTTTTCCAGGCTACTTCCAGAAAAACACCATGTGTATATTCTTAGCAAAACATCCTCTCGTGCGTCTGTGTCAGCAAAATATCCTCTCATAAGACAGTTTTCAGAAAAACATTACATGATACAACTGAGTCTCCAAAGAAACCAAAAATTTCCACTTCACCTCATGTATAATGTGTGTATATGGTATGTACTTCAGGGAAAGTAGCCATGCATCTCATCCCCCAACTTCAGTCTGTTTCATAATCTGAGACCCTCTGAGCAGCTACAGTGATTGCCTAAACGTATGAGAAAGTAGCTCAGCTTGGTGAGTGTACACCAGTAAACCCAGCACTTGGGAAGCAGAGGCAGGGGGATTGCTCCAAGGTCCATGAAGGCTTAATCTACACAGAGACTCTGTCTCAAAGTATTAAAGAAAGGAACAATGGAGAGCAGTAGAATGAAGGAGAGACATGCACACACACATACACACATACACAGAGAGAGAGAGAGAGAGAAAGAGAGAGAGAGAGAGACAGAGACAGAGAGACAGAGAGACAGAGAGAGAGAGAGAGAATGTTTAATTCAAATAGAAATGCTCCAAAATCGAAAATTATTTGAGTATTAATGTGACACCACAGGGAAAATTTCTATACCATGAAACTTTACGTTATTCACAAATGTGCTAAAATATTAAATAGAATTACCACTGAAGAGATGGCTCAGTGGTTAAGAGCACCTGCTTGCCTTGCAGAGGACCATAGTTTTCTCCCCAGCACCTGCATGGTAACTTATAACCATCTGTAACTTCATTTCCAGGGGATCCAATGCTGTATTCTTGCTTCCTCTGGTACAGGGTATCCATGTGATGTACATATGTATATGCAAGCAAAACACTCATGTGCATAATTTTTTAAAAAAATAAAAACTAACCTTGAGCTACGTGTATACAAAGTGCACAGGAGACACAGGTGAATTTGACAATCTGTGATGTATTTTCAAATATTCAAAAAAAATCTAAGGATGATCAACAAATAAACAAACAAGAAAGCTGCAGTCCAAAACATTCCCTGGTTATGAGCTAATTGGTAAAGGATACCAAAGGTAAACAGAGAAGGAAACTGCCATTGTGTGTTGCTCCAACAGAAGCAGAGAACTAAACATGAGGGAAAGAGACTTGGGTGGTAGACGTGCACTCGTAACAAGTGGGAAGTGGGAAAACCAAAAAGGCATGAAGATTTCTTACCTTCCCCCAGGACACACTGTTCTTCAGTTAGTCAAACCCTTTCCTTGAGAAAATAGCCTGGAGACTGTCTGTGCTTGGTTTCAGATGACCTGGATTTCCATGTGCCCATTCAGAGTCATGGGTGGCTGTGTGGGAGCAGGGAGAGCTGAGCTAATGAGGGATGTCTATCTGCCATGTGAGGGGTCTGTCTGCTCTGCCAGGGCCCGTGATGGTCAGCACTTTCCAGCAAACCCTGCTCACATTGTTCTGACACAACCTGTGCTCCACCAGACAGAGCACTGACCCCTAACTAGCATGGGTCATATGCCCTCTCCCAGTGTCATCAGAGATCACTCTGGGTTGTGCATTGACCCAGCACAGAGGCCAATGGGCAATGGTGTCCCCAGCAGGAGTGGGACAGTGCAGCAGACCCAGAAGAAAGCAAAAACTGTGACAGAGGGAGCCCCCCAGCAGGGGTTGTCTTTGGCACAGCATCCTGGGGGATTCAGCTCATGCAAAGACAGGGATGCTGCTGGTTGTTGTAGCTGTACTGACAGTTGGCCAGCTGCTATGCTGGCTTCATTCCTGCATATCCAATGCCCGGCATCTTCTGCCTTCACCTCCAGCTAACCTACTCTAATTCTAAAGCCCTCTATCCCCACTTCCTCCAATGTGATGCTTTATAAATAGGAAGCAAGCATGGCTTCTATAACAACAGAGTTCACAAAGGGAGCCAGATGACCCTTATACCCCAACTTTCCCATCTACAAAATAGGCGAGAGACTATGCTTGTTGCCTCACCAAAAATCCCCTTAAAAATCACTGGTAGACAGGCTGCTGCTGCTATAAGTGTTAGTGCCCTGCACCCTTCCAGTCTGATCAGTCCATATTGTCCTTGGCCTTTCTTACCAGGTCCTCTACAAATTGTTTCTGATACTAGCAAATGACAGGGTAAATGTGAAATTAAACCAAATAGAAAGCGACCAAAACTTCTGAAAGATGACTTTGAGCTTATAAATAACAACCCAAAGCAAGATGTTATTTTTGTTCAAAATTCTAGGATGTTACAGAAGTCACTGAAAATGGGTTAGAAATGGGTCACATTGATGGCATTTCAAACCTCCTCTGTGCAGAACATGACATGTGTTCCATATATCTTGGCATAAAGGCTGGGGTTTACAAACATGAAGTATTGAGTGGCTCTGTGGGGGTAGTTTCAAGTGCCAGCAGGTTTGGGGCTAGCCCAATGTCTTCTACTCCTAACCTTTCATCTACCCAACTAGCAGTACCTAAAAGGCCAACATCAGTTAAGTAAGTTGAGCATTCCAAACTATTGCTGACTTAATTCATTTCTCAGTAATAACAACTTCCAAGAGAATGAATCGCGGTGTGTACATCTGACACATAACAGAATTGTTCAACTCACAGACACACACACACACACACACACACACACACACACCATATAAAGAAGAAAGAGAACCAGGGAGAAAGCGAAGATACAACTCAAATCTGCATCTGGCCTCAAAGAGCTCCTGAGGGTTAAGAGGACCATGCCTGCTCCAGAGCAGGCATCTGTCTGGTGTGGACATCCCTAGAAAGGCTCCTTGAAGAAACATCTTATCCTGACAGCAGAGGGTTTGTTTCATCTACTTGTGATGGCTCTTCTTGGTTGTCAAATTGACTACATCTGGAACTAACTAAAACCCATATGGCCGGACATACCTATGAGGGATATTTTTTCTTAAATTATTCTTTTTTATTTGTTTGTTTGTTTTTTGTTTTTCGAGACAGGGTTTCTCTGTGTAGCCCTGGCTGTCCTGGAACTCACTCTGTAGACCAGGCTGGCCTTGAACTCAGAAATCCGCCTGCCTCTGCCTCCCAAGAGCTGGGATTAAAGGCGTGCACCACCACCGCCCAGCTTAAATTATTCTAAGAAGAAAGACCCACTTCTAATCTGGACCTTTGAGATGGGAAGATCCTCCTTTAGAGGGCCACACCTTCTGCTGGCAGTGTATTTAAAAGACATGGAAGAAAGAAGTTTGCTCTCTCTATCTGCTTGCTCTAGTTCTTACTAACAAGTCTAGTTATTCATTGGCATTAGAGCCTACAACTTCAGGATGCTGGCATAGACTAAAGACCAGTTGAGACACTCAGGCTCCTGGACTGAACAACTACTGGGTTCTTGGACCTTCAGCTGGTAAACAGCATTGTTGGACAAGCTGGATCACAGCCTATAATAAATCCAATAGATAGATAGATAGATAGATGATAGATAGATAGATAGATAGATAGATAGAAGATAAATATATGAATGATTGATGGATAATAGATGGATGATAGGCAGATAATAAATATATGGATGATAGATATAGATAGATGATAGATACATTGATAGATCATACATAGATATATGGATACATAGATAAATACATAGATACATAGAGTCATTCTATATAAATTCTGTTCCTCTAGAGAACCTGGACTAACACATTACTCTAATGAAAAGCTAGGGCTTCTTCAATCTTGTATCACTTGCTAATTAAAAGCTACTTGCCTTTAAGGCCCCCACAGCAATTCTCTGAGGAGATGCAGTTGCTCCCCTACTTCATAATTTGGAGGACGAAACCAAAGACTGGAACCTTTAAAGTTAGCAGCTCAGAGCTCTCAGTCTGTAGATGAGGGAATCCAGGATTCAAACTCAGGTCCCTAGACTGTAGACCCCACTATTAGCCAGATACTGCCCCCCCCCCACCTTACAACTTGCTTGAGACCAAGGGAAGATTTTCTTTTTCTTGGGACCCTGACAAAGCCAGGGGTAGATCCTTGTCCCTGTAGCCTCTCGCTGCAGCACCACCCCTTTCCCTTCCCACTCTGAAGACCAAAGAGGCTTTCGTGAAAGCCAACAGCAAAGAGCTACTCAGGGAAGGCTGACTCTCCACCTCCTCTCTGCCTGGCGAGGAGCCAATCTCTAGGGCCACCACAGGAAAATCTAACAGGATGCCAAGGCTCCATGTCCAGAGCCAAGCCCTTCCCATTTGTGCCACATGAGGACTTTGAGCACGGTGGGTTTACAATCGCTTCTCTTCGGATCCATTTGACCATACCTAAACGTGGGAACTGTTGAGTGGTGAGGGAACTGGCCGGACAACAGTGACAACTGGCCAAGAACATGGAAGGAGACTAAACAAGGGTTCTGATATCAGAGCTGTGCCTTGAATCGCTGTGCAGGATCGCTGTAGGCATGCGCAGTAGGCATAGACCAGACATGCTATGCTCTGGGAAGGTACAGAACCCTCAGGAAACTGGAGGACAGTTCCTTCAGCGGGAGCTTGAAGGGAGCAGGTCTAGCTGGACTGAATGAGTTTGGGAAGCAGGAAGGCCTGGGAGCAAGGAGGAGGGGTTACCAGTTTCCTTCCGGTTTCTCCCCCACTCCTCTTCCTGTGGTTCTAAGACTCAGCTCCTCCTTCGAATGGGATGGAGGGACTTTCCTAGCCTCCTATCTGGACTGAAGCTAGACTGACTGGAGCCTACAACAATGGCTCTCAATTGAGAGCCAGAACTCAGGCTTAGGGACAGCATTCTCCATAGGGGAGGAAGGGACCGTATTGTTATCTATTTGTGGAAGGACTCCACACAGAGCATAATGCTTCTAATTATAACCAGCTTTAGCGGGCTGCTTTTTTTTTTTTTTTTTTTGTTACTGATATAAAACTTTGTTCGGGATACATACATGCATACCTGCAGCCCTCCAGAACCTGAATTGTTCAGCTGTACTCCCTGTTGGGGGGAAGAATAACTGGCAAGCCTATACAGCAGTTTCTAGAAAGAAGGCAAAGAGACTACAAACTCTTCTCTGTGTAAAATGTGAACATGATACAAAGAAGGCTGAAGCCACTTTGATGATATATCTATGTTGCAGGTGTGATTTCCCATTCATCCTCCCCCTCCCCCTCCCCCTCCCTCTCCACTGGGTCAGTTGTTATTAGTATCATGCTATATGCTATTCCAGAATTCTTTACTACATCTTCACATATGTGAACATATGATACATGTGTGATTATTATTATATTATTATATATTATATTATAATATATAATATTATTATATATTATATTATTATATTATTATACATTATTATATGATTGTTGATGCAGCTTTGTATTAAAGGTCTGTGGATGGAATGTGAATAGACCACCTGGTGCATGCTGAGGTAGAATTGGGGTAGGGTTCCCTTTGTAGTCTATAAATGAAAATATGTATCTGCTTTAGGTTGGACTTTCTTTCCATATTCAGAAGATACAGAAGGATAAATTCACTCCTACAGTCTCCTTCTTGGATTCCTTGTCTGTTTGTGGAAATCTCTGCTAGTTTCCTGGTCCACATAATCACTAACTGATGCAGCTAACAGTGTGTGGCGGGATTTTGCAACGAGAAGACAGGCTGCCTCCGCTATACTCACAGAGGGGTAGTCTAGCCCACCACCACCTGTGAGAGGACTCTAGCAACTAGGGTACCCTTGTCATAGCCCTCATCATTCCTACAAAGAAAAGCTTGTCCCAAAGTCCAAGAGCATAGAAATTTGTCCCCATGGATTGCTTATGTCTTTTTAATAGTGATTCTGGGAAAGCTGTCTTGTCTTTCTTTTAACTCAAAATTCCTTCTTTGTATGAGGAGAAACAGGACCCTGAAGAGTGAGACACCCCATCAAGAAACACAAGTTGTTTGCTTGGATAACTCGTAGTCCAACTGAATTATAGATTAATTCAACAGTAATGATTTCTTCACTTGGAGGGTAAAGCAAGCCTTCCCATAGTACAGGAAACAGAAAGTTCGTTCAGCTGCAATTTCCTGTCGTCTCTCACTAAGGATAAGCTCTCAGTCTTGGTAAACTAACTACTGGTCTTGCCTCTTAAAGAGGCAAGGCTAACTGAACCTGTGATGTCGTTCGTCATCTGAGTGTGAGCTAAAGGGATGCTGATTTCCCCTGATAATTTGTCTTCTTTTTTTTTCAAAAAAAATTTTTTTCAATGAAATGGCATATTGGCGATTGTCAAATACTATAGAAATTCTTTTGCCTTTGTTGTAAAGAACAAGATAAACTGCCTTGGAGTCAGGTTTTATGGAGATGGTAAAAGTCCCCATAAATGAGTTCCAGGTGAGAGACCCCACTGGCCATCAGGCTATCCTCGGGTCACTGCATGGATATTAGTATAACTCAGAAATATTGACAGAACAGGTGTGCTGATGTTTTTCTTCTACCGTGTCTTCGGAAGGGTTTCCACTGAAGTTACCATGCTGGGTGTAACTTAGGAACAGGGAAACAACTGCATTTTCCAACCTTCCTCCAAGATTTCTTTCTGAGGTGACTCACAGTCTTCAGGATCAATTTTTTCCACTGCCTTGCAGTACAGTGAGGTGACAAGTCATCCCTGTGTGTAACCAAGCCTCATGTCTCATCAGCAAGTGGGTCACATGTTGTGACAGTGTTGTAACAACATGCTAAATGCAAAACTGGCTCTGGATGTGAGACAGTCCTTGGCTTCCCAAGATCATCTTCTCCATCTAAGGAAGACTGAAGCTGTCGCCAGGTTACAGATGCTAGGCTGTGACATCACAGGTTGGCATCAAGAAATTCTGTTCTAAATGAAAGGACACAGCAGTTTGATAAAATTATATTCTCTATCATTGCAGTCTTGCAAGTGGTAAAGCGCCAGTTTCACTTAACTTCTGCTTTGCTTTAAAATCCATACTAAAATGTTGAAGATGCGTGTGGAACATTTATCTCTAGGGGGATGAAGACTCTGAAGATCTAAGAGAACAAAGATATGAGTTTGGTTGTTACCTTAGTCATGCCAGAGAGTGACAGACACAGGCAGCACCACCCCTGGGTGTCTCACAGGGGTGATGTCTGTTAATTCTCACAGCAGGGAGCAGAGACTCAGGAGGCCTCACTCAGCACCCATGCAGTTCTTTCTAGAACGTGCAACCGAGCTCTCACCCTTTGCCCAGGCTCCTCTCCATATCACCTTATCCCTGGCTAAATGGAATAATCAGAGGCCTGTTTCCAAAAGCTTACCCTAAGTGGCTACTGACAGCCCCTCTGAAGTGTCAGAAGCCAGTGGTGACAGGGCTGTGGAGTCACACCCTGTCAGTAGCTGGGCCCCAACCAAGCCCAGCCAAAGGGTCTCTGTGCATGCCTTGTTTGCCTGGCGGAGTTTTCCTTTTCCAAAGAAAAGGCCTTTCAGCTAGCTTCTTTGGTTTTGAAAGCCCAGGGATGTTGCAACACACCACTGCATAGCACATAGGGAATTATTGGTTCAGTGCTCAGACGTGTGTTCCACTGGTTCTAGTACTCTTGTGTTTTTATTCGGAAAGCTCAGGTTGTATGATGCTGACAAGTTATGCCATTTGCAAAGTATGTGTTGCCCTAAGTGAAATAACACTGAGAGCAAAGCTCTCAGTAATACAGAAATCTCAATAGTAGCCATTAGGTTTTCTTTCTCATCCCCCATGTTCTATTACATCCCACAATACTTGTGGTCCTTCTATGCATTTTCAGCTTCAACACAAGTTATTTCTGTTTATGTGTATGTGTGTGCAAGGTTCTTGAGGAGACCAGGAAAGGGTAATGGGTCTCCCAGAGCTCGAATAACAGATGTGTGTGAGCTGCCTGGTGTAAGTATTGGAGGGTAAATTTGGATCCTCTGCAGGAACAAGAAACACACTAAACTGCCGAGACATCTCTCTTGCCCCCCACGCCCTACTTTTCAACTTTTAATAATATGCTTGACAGCAGCTTGTTAGACCACGTGTCTATCATCTGGATACTAAATAAAACTCGGTTTCATAGAATAATTATGCACGTTACTCTAAGACAGTGGTTCTCAGACTTCCTAATGCTGCAGCCCTTTAATATATTTTCTCATAGCGACCCCCAATCATAAAATGATGTTGCTGCTAACTTCATCATGGTAATTGTGTTATTGTTATGAATCGCAATCTAATATCTGATATTTGGGATATCTAATATGAGACACCCCAAAGGGTTGACAGCCCACAGGTTGAGAACTACTCTATTGCTCTAGGGGAAAGCAATATATAATGAAATATTTTCAGAGAAGCAGCATATGTATTATTTAAATGCCCTACCCTCATCACAATCATTTTTAACATTATAATAAGAATATATGTGCTAAAAGATGAGCCTGGGATATTACAAAGTCTGTACTGATGAAGAAAAACACCCAGGTACTTTGAAAAGATGGTTTAATGAACAAGTATATCTGACGATCTTTCCTACACATGGTAGAGGAAAAGGAATTCTAGTGACCCCCCCCAAAAAAAAACTCAACAAGATATAACATTCTTTTTCACAAGATTTCATTTCCTCTAGACTTTATCGAAATGACTAAAGAATGCCTGTGAACTGGAAGATCTCTAGCTGGGTCTGGTTGAACAAGCATACATTACATTTCTGTCTTCTATGTCCTCCTAGGAGACCATGTCATTTGTCATTATCCATGGCTTAGGGCCTGGGGTAGAGCACATAAGATATAATTATCAAATAATGCACTCTATGCAAAGCATTTTTTTTTTTGTTCATGCTTTAACCCTGAAAATAAGTCTTTGGGAAATAATAGATGCAGAAATGGCTCTGTCTTTTGCTGGACAGATGAGGGACGGACAATAAGCTGCTGACAGGCCACTGACACCTGCAGCAGGAGGCGCCTCTCTCCCTAACGCCAGTGTGCAGGCCTCAGCTCACACCCCACCCCCATCTCCCCCTCCTGTATAGCCTTTGAAGAGTTACAAAGAGTGTGGTTTTGACTTCAGAGGAAATACAACTGATTTAGGGGAGAATGGTCATTTGGGGGAGGCAGTGCTTGCCCCCCACCTCCCGGCTGAAAGCACAGTGGTCCATTCACTGAGCTAATCTTAGAAAGGTTGGAAAAGCAGCTACTGAGATTTAAGGCCAGTTGATGGATTTAAGGGCTGCTGGCTCTTTGTTGAAATTCATATTACTAGAGAAGGGGACTCTATAAAAACTCACTGTTGCATACAGGGATCCACAAGGGATCACAATGCAGGATTATTATATCCACACAGCTAAAGAAGAAAGCAGAGTGTGTTTCCTTTTGTCCGGGTCCTGCATTCTTAAAAGCAAGTAGGCTTTGGCAGAATTTATCCATAAAATCTGCAGATGAAACTCAACTCCAGCAATTAGACTGAAGCCCTCTTCTTACCCACTGTTGCCACCAAAAAGTTACTATTACTGCCAAGACTGTGTGTGTGTGTGTGTGTGTGTGTGTGTGTGTGTGTCCAGAAATTAACACTGGGACTGAATTGAATTCCAGAAAATTCTCCTTTTCTTCAGATTTTCGGTATATACCTAGATACAATACACTCCAGCAAGTACAGAGGGATAATATAGTAAGTAGCATGGAACTCAGACGGCATGAGCCATGCAAAAGGCAGGATTTACTCCTTTCTTTAATAGACCTGGGCTGGTGCTAGAAGAACTATCTGGGTTCCCAGGAGACAAAACCCAAAGGGAGAAGGCAGGAAATGTGCCTTCACATTTGCGGTGCGTTTGCTATGAGCTGGACACAGAGACTGCCTTATTTAACCTAAAACACAATTGTCTATCAAGCTGATTGATGAGGAAACTCAAATGGAAAGAGGTTGGATGGCATTGTCAAGGTCACTTTGAGGACTGTGGTAGAACTCTACGAATGGCTCTGAAGAGCCCATGACCTAATCCCCAGAGCTTGTGAGTCTGATGTCACCTCTATGACTTTGCTAGGATGTATGGCCCTGCTGAGATTCAAGATAGAGACATTATTCACAAAGCCCAACTCCATGACAGAAGTCCTTAAAAACAGAAAACTCTCTGTCACTGGTAGAAGCTGGAGAGATTTGAAAGTACTGGCTGTACCACAGTTGGCTTTAAAGGAAAGTGGAGCCTTTAAGAGCTGAGAATGAGCCTATTTTAGAAACTCTTTCCCTGGGGAGATGCAATCAAACATTCATGACTTCCTTACAGGCGTCAACAACAAACCAAAGGACGTTTGCTCCAAAGTCCAACCTCAAGAAGTCAGGAATGTTGGGGACTTACAGAGCATAGATGAGGGACTATTTACAGAAGCAGGGTGACTCCCAAAGCACACTGCCCAAAAGTCACACCCCAGCATGGAAAGCAACATCCTTACAGCTGTATCCATGACAACTCTCCTTTAATTCATTCCATAGAGCATGTACTCAGGCACCTCCTGAGACCGAGAGTACCTGGGACATCCGGTAAGGGCCCAGTGACCTTCCCCATCTACTCTTTCTGAGAGGGATCTCAACAACCAGTAGGCCTGATCCTGGGACTCTCCTCCAAGTAGCCATAGCTACTCCAACAAAGGCTGTCATGCTCAAACGACAGTGTTCTGCAACAGACACAAGGAAATAAGGACCTGTGTCCTGAAACAGCAGCAAAGCAAATCCTGTTAGTTATGTAAATGAACTTGGAAAGATTTCTTCCAGAAGCTCAGATATGGGCACAGCTATTCAACACCTTGTACCTAAGGTCGGTGGTAAAGAGTCCAGATGAACCAGACCAGATCCTGAAACCTCAGAAACTATGAAATACTAATGTTTAAAGGCTTGGTTTTTGTTTTTTTTTTTGTTTTTTTGTTTTTTTTTTTTTGGATTGATAAAGAACAGAGATCAATTTCAGACAATTCTGGAATCCAGGAACACATGGAACCAGCATGTGGCATGGACTTTCTGCTATATCATGACACCACAGATAGCATCCCGGGATGAGACCAGCCAGAGCATGCTCTGAATTAATGATACTCTGTGGCACCATGAGAGATAAACAACCACAGTAAGCAAGTGGAGACTCAGCTGCATTTATCTTCCACCAAGTAGGTAGAAAAACTTTGCTCCAATTGAAAATCGATTTAAGTAGGTGAAGGCAGAATAAAGAAATTTTTTTCCGGAACAAGTTAGAAAAATTAGCTCCCAATTTAGTATTTTCTGCCAGCATATGAAGTAGCAATGACAATAATGGTTGGGGGTCACCATAACATGAGGAGCCATATTAAAGAGCCATGCATTAGAAAGGTTGAGAACAATATTGCCTTAGATGCCCATGGTTTACCAGACCACGCTCTCTGACTGTTCTTGAGTATATGGTTTTGTTATGAGTGCCTCATATCACCTTCCCAGTGTTTTAGAACATGTTTGTTTGTGATCATATAAATTTTATTATTTCTATTATTATTATTAATTTATCTATATAAATGTGTTTGCAGACATGTCTACGCTATACATGCATGAAGTGCCCAGAGGCTAGAAGAATGTGTCATATCCCCTCGGACAGGAGTCACAAAAATTTGTCAGCTGTTATATGGATGCTGGGAAGAACAGCAAGTGCTCTTAGCCGCTGAGCCATCTCTCTAGTCCCATGTTCCTTATCTTAAACTGCTCTTCATAACTAACCTGCCAAGGGGACTTGACAGGAATAGTTATCCTCACTCTCAAGATGAAAAGTTAGAGAGCTAAAAACTTAACCAATTTCTCTAAGAGTCACCCAATTTGTAAGAGAGCAGGGGCCACCCTGGCTTCTATGTAAGCACGGTCTCTTTGTAGAGATTAAGAAACTAATAATCGTCCAGATGAAGCATCACTCCGCGGGTCACAGAGCCGCTAGTCCGTTTGCTCCATGTTTCTACAGCACACTGACCTGGAACTCTACCTGAGTCACCTCCCTTCTGCTGCTCACCAATGACTCCAACGAAGCGCCCACAGCCTCCTTCCCGGCAAGAGCCTCTAACCCAGGCCCTCCCCCTGCAAGGGTCCCGAGGCTGTTCCCACTGCCTCACAGTAGTGTAGATACCACAGGCACGCTCTGGGTCTCCGCTTCTCCTCTGCCATGTTAACTTTACTTATCCTTGAGACCCCCTCCTTCAAAGTGTAGTTTCAAGGGCAATGTTCCTCCATAGTGCTAGGTTAATTTTCTGTAGATTGTCTCATATCATCTTTTACTTTCTCCAGTTATTAATTTATAATGATTCAGACATTACCTCACTAAGGTCGGCTTTCTCCATTATGAGGAGAATCCATAAGGACAGGAACAGTGCTCCTTTGTCTCCTACCATGTCACCTGTGCCTCAAGTGGTCCTGGCACAGAGGTGGGACTCAGCAAATGTTGTTAACGGGAGGCCTCCTACTGTTGCTGTTTGAGGCAATCTAGCTGTCCCTCAGGTAGGCAAGGGATGGCTTCTCCAAGCAGCCAGCATGTGTGGGTTCCCTCGGTAACTCTAAATGACATACCTCTGCTTCCAGTATCCCTACATCAAGCCCAAGACATGACCATAGGGCCTTCTCAGTGAACACTTGACATTGTCAGTCACTCAAAAGCCCTCCAAGATCCTGCCTGGAAAGCACCATCTCCCACTATCACGCTAGACCCACTTCTCACTTGATGGGCTGCATGGACCAGTATTCCTCACCTCCTCACACAGAGAGCCCCGACCACAGATCTCCTCCTAGGTGGCAGCTGCAACCAAGTCAACCAAGAGAAGCCACTGCTCCCAAGATGCCTCACTCCTTCTCACAACAGAATTCAGTCAGCAAAAAAGTCCTACTCACTGCCATTAGGCAACCTGTTACTTTGCATGCTAATTTGAAAGGTAAGCTAACTAAAATGTCTTTGTAATTGAAAAACCAATTAAGATAAATTCTAAGAAGGCCACCAATTAGTCATCCGGGAACACTTCTCTGATTTCCACCTTTTCTTCTGTTCTTCTGTCCCTTTCTTTTCTTTCCTTTTTATTTTCTTTTATCTCCTAGGAAAGAGTTAATTGGAGAAAGGTTTGAAAAGCTTCTCTAGATGCTCTGGGTCTCCTTGGATTTGCACTCAAGTTCAGCCCTACAGGATAAGGTACCAGAGAGCAAAATCAGCAGGTGCAGAGGACCTGCTTCTCCAGAAAGCAGATATGGAGAGGATGTCTCCTTTAATCCAGCCTAAGCTGATTTATCCCCTAAACATCTGCCAGTTGGCCAGCAGTCTAGTAGAAAACACTTTTCCAGAAAGGCTTTAACTAGCAAATCCATCAATGAATCACTTTGGTTTTATGAATAACTACCTTCAATTACATAAATTTCGTTTGCTGAGCCTTTGCAGAAAGTACAAACGCATGTATTCACAAGTCTCTCCATTATGAAATTAACTAGGTCTCACCTGCTTCCCTGGAGCACTGCCAATATTCACACAGGGAGAGTACACAAGGCCAAGCCCTTTCGTCCTTGCTGCCATCACAAGAGAAGGTATGTTGCATGTAGCATGTATAGCCATTATATGGTTTAGGCATTCAGGTGGTATTTGGGGAAACCAGTCTCTTTGGAACTGGAGCATCTCCCAGGAGAAGGATTCATCTCATAGAACCCAGGAAAGCCCATTCCACCCAGAAGCACAGAAACATGTGCGATATGTCCAGTGAAGGCTTATTCTACACGAGTAGGTTTGATTTGAAGTTTGGGTGAGAGAGAAACATTGATGCTTGAAGAAACTAATAACAAAAGGCACTGTGGGAAGATACCTGCTAGATTAATAGACTTTGACTATAAGGCAGCTGGTTTTGAACGTTGTTCAACACTAGGAGGTCCCAGAAATGTGCACCAAGGGTAGCTAATGCCTGCATCCATGAAGTCCACCTCAGCCCGTTCCTACACAAGAACATGTAGGCATACCGTACCTTTTTAGCACCCTCTAAGCTGACAGTGAGTTTTCCTAGGTTCAAGTCACCTTTGTTAACCATCCTGGTGGGCCCTTTAAATGTACAACACTGTGAAGCCACCAGAGAAGAAATCAGTTGAAAGTGAATGCAGTTGCTTTATGGGCTGACTCTTCAGATACAGCTTATGCAGCCGTGAATGCACACATGAAAACATTGTAGCATAATAGACTGAGCCTTTGCACCTTTGGTATAAAAAAAACTCACGAAACACATAATTTAGGGGATGTGACCTCTTAAAGATGATCTCTTTGTCCCTGACCTATAAAATTCAGCTTTCCATCTGGGTTTGGATAATGTGGTAATGTTTATATCTTTCCACTTGAGTCATGTACCACACTAATTGGTAATGGGTGGATTATTTCCTTGCGACAGAGTTAAAAGAGGTTATAAATTAGAGAATTAATTCTTAATCAAGTCTGCGTTTCCCCAAATGGTATAAGAGTCTTTCCCCAATGGTGATTTTTTTTTTTAAACTCAGCCGCATTTTTCCACTTAATGCCTGAACAAGTCTGAACAATGTTACCATTTAATTAGGCATGTTTTTTTTCCAATGCACACCCTGATAAACCACCTGCCTGGCTCAGTGTGACTAGCCAGGAATAGCTTCCTTTCTGGCCAGGACAGCATTATCTGGGAGGGTTGTATACTTTATAATATAAAAGGGCTGTGACCAGAGTTTCCAATAGGGACAGAGAATTCGAAGGTGGCAGGCCACTTGGCTAGTTTCCTGACAAGGGAGAAGCCCATGGATTCACTCTTTACTCCCTGGATCTTAGTCTCAGTCTTTGTAACACAGATTGGATTTGCACTGAGCTATATGGACTCAGACGTGTGTTGTTAGCTGTGCAAGCATATTCCAGGTGGGGACCTGGAACCACAAAGCTGGAGTAAGAAAAACAGAATGAAAGAAATACAGCATTTGAGGAGGTATGTTTGAGAAGGTATTTCTTCTTAGGTGTTATATTTTGAATTATGTGGTTACAGATGTGCTTGTAAATTTCATTAATCCTTATCAAGATTATTTTTCTCGTTCTTTTTATTCTTTCTTTAAAAAAAAAAAAAGCGGACACAATAGTTTTAAAAGACGGTTCTGTTCTTGAAAATTGAAAGGGTCCATGTCCTAAAGGAAATAGGAGATCAAACATTTTGCTAGGAATGTGGCAGTCAGCTCAGGCAAGTATTGGGTTGCTGGAAATTGATCCTGTGCTTGGATTCTTCAGGACCGGAGTCTTTCTGTAATTACAGGAAAAAAAAAAAAAAAGTTACTTTGAAACCAGTGTGGTGGGCGGGTCTTTGGTTAATGGCATCCCAAAGGAATTCAACCTACACAGGCAGCTGGGGCCTAGCATGATTTGCAGGGCTGTCCATCTTCTCTCATATTCCTGACTAGATCTTTAGCACATTGTTTATGTCAGTATGTAAGTCACTTGTTGCACAAGTGAGAGTCAGAAAAACAAGGACATTGACTGTTTCAGAGTGGGCTTATTTTTTTTTTTCAAGGCAACAAATTCAGGGAGGAAAAATTAAATGTCTTATGCCTTAATTTATTACAAAATCCCCAAAGTGAGTGGCGTTCCTACCTGTACATAGGCACACATTGTGTGTCAAGGTTGCAGAATCAGCTTTGCTGACTGAGGCTGGAAGAGAATTGCTCACAAGAGAGAAGATTTTAGTAATTCATAATAAAGTTAAGTTTTAGAGCGGTGGTGCTCAAACTTCCTGATGTTGCTGTCCCCTTTATTATAGTTCTTCACACTATGCTGAACCCCAATCATAAAATTATTTAGTGGCTACCTCATGACTGTAATTTTGCTACTGTTATTAGTTGTAATGTAAATATCACATATACAGGATGACTTGTGTGCAACCCCTGTGAAAGGGCGGTTGGACCCACCAAAGGGGTTGCAATGCAGAAATCTAAAGCCAGGAAGGAAAGCTGGAGGAACACAGACTGGTGAGAGGCAGAGATCCATGGACAAATGTGACTGTGGCAGGAAAAAAATGTTAGTTCTATCCTTCCCAAGAGTGATATATAGTGCAAATACAGGTAAGTCGGCCAGTCCTTAATCAATGTAAAATGTCATTGTGAATATTTAGGGCAAATTAACTGAACACACACTGAAGAATCAATGTGTAGCCAAAATATTTTGTCGGACCTTGCAGTGCAGGATTACAATATCAGCACTTGAGAGGAAGAAGAGGAGAAGAAGGAAGAGGAGGAGGAGGAAGAAGAGGAGGAGGGGGAGGAGGAGGAGGGGAGGAAGAGGAAGAGGAGGAAGAAGAAGAGGATGAGGAGGAGGAGAAGGAGAAGGAGGAGGAGGAGGAGGAAGAGGAGGAGGAGGAGGAGGAGGAGGAGAAAGAAGAAGAGGAGGAGAAGAAGGAAGAAGAGGAGGAGAAGGAGGAGAAGGAGAAGAAGGAGGAGGAGGAGGAAGAAGAAGAGGAGGAGAAGAAGAAGGAGGAGGAGGAGGAGGAGGAGGAGGAGGAGGAGAAGGAGAAAAGAAGAAGAAGAAGAAGAAGAAGAAGAAGAAGAAGAAGAAGAAGAAGAAGAAGAAGAAGAAGAAGAAGAAAAGGATCAGACTTTTGAGAGCAGCCTGAGATGCAAAGTGAGACTTTAAAAACAAGACAGAGAAATGTTTATTCTTTTTTATTTTCTACTTTTATAAGTTTTACATTACTTATTTACTTATTTTTAAAATACTTTTACAGATATATATCTATATACATATTTATATATCTTACTCTCCTCTCTCTTTTGACACCCTCCTTTTAGTATCCTTCACTTCTCTAGACAATATTACTTATTTATTGTATGTACTTATGTATTATATATTTAATGTGCATATATATGATTTCATGCCACTGTACAAAATTTAGGAAGCACAAATGAAAGAAAATTTATGATATTTACACATCATTATTCTTAGTAATTCCTAAGTATATCACATACTCTCTATTTTAGTAAATATTTTACTAGATACTTACTAAATATTTAGTAAGTATGGCCTCTATTTTATTGCTATCAGTAATATATGAATAAAATTTTTCTGGGTTTCCTAATAAAGAGATTTGGAGAAAATAAGTTTAAGATATTGTTATCATTAATTTGCACATATCACAAAATTTAGCTCAGTAGGATATCTTAGCAGATCAGAGAGTGTGGCCATTTCGCTTGAGGAAGACATGTCAGGGCTGAATGGTGGCACCCCAGTGCTCACAATGAGAACCTCCAATGTGGCATGGAGAGTGAATCTTTGTCCCCTCATGACTCAGTTTACCAACACTCCCCTGTTGCCATTCTGTTTCTCCAAGACCAAGCTTCACATACCTGCCAGTAGACCCCTCCTCCTTCACTATTAAACTCTGTTTACATTTCAGGTCCTTAAAAATGTCAGTAACAGTATTTTTTTTTCCATCAAAAGTAAACAGTCCGGTAGGTGGTGATTGATGAGCTGGCTCAGTTAGTAAGCACTTGCTTCACAAACATGAGGAGGAAACAAGCCCACATATTTTCTGCTAATGTAAAACATTGGGCGTGGTAGCTGGGTGGGAGGCAGAGACAGGAAGGTCCCAAAGGCCTGCCATCCAGCCACATGAGTGAGCCCCAGAGATGTTTGCTGGCCAGTGAACCTAGCCAAACTCATGACCTCCAGATCCAAGCTGCTTGGGATGTTGCCCAAGTTGACCCCTGGCCTCCACACATACATGTACATGCATACACTCATGTACCCAGAGATACCTGACTATGTACATCATACACACACATGCCTAAACATTTGTTTTTGTTTTTAAAGTTCATTTAAAAAAATCTTTTGGGCATGTTTTTGCAGTGTTGACATTTGAAAGTGCTGTATTTGAACTTGCTACACGTACCACACACTAGGCCATTTCTTCCCTAAACATTAAGCAACATTTTGCAGTCAATGCAAGAACAACCTTGAAAGCCTGGTTCCTCTGGCATCTTTCCATCTAGAGTTTTCCTCTAGTTAATGAGTTGTCACAGATACTGTAGTGGCAGCCTCAGATCATTATTTCTAAGACGTACCTGGAGGGACACTGCCTCTTTTTGGTGGTCTTGGATGAGGATGGACACAGGGTTGACCCCTTCCCGTTGCTGGTCACTTTATCCCCTATAGTGACCTGTCCCTTTTCTTTTCTGTCTGCAGTCTGTACAGTAAAATCTTGAATGTGAACGTCTTCTTTCATAAGACTAAGCCCGAAGACAGAAGAGAGAACTAGGCAACCTCTAAGTCTATCTGCAGACGCAACATACAAGGGTTCTATAGGCTAAAAACCTTTCTCTCCATATTTGTATCAGTCAATGGAAAACCAATCCCTACATATGTCCTCCTTCCTTCGCTGCACTCTGGCTAGAAAATAAGGTCTATACATGTTGTCTGGGTTGCCCACGATACTCATACATAGACCACTGAATGGGACACAGCTCACTGGTCTTGCACTGTCTCTGCCAACATCTTAAAGAGACTGGACTTTCCGGTGGTCTTTGATGACCCACCTTTGTACAGTAAAAACCTCAGTCACACTTTTTTAATCTCTTAAAGACACCCAATGTCCCAAAGCTCTCCCATTATGCTCCATCTATCAAAAGGGTTCTCAAAAGTCCCAGAGGCTTGGGACCAACCCTTTCACATCAGGTCTTCAGGGAACACTTATCCCAACCATGGCAGTCCCCACTGCAGCCGAAGCGTCATTGCAAATAACTTGCCAGAAGTGAATTTACCACAAAATATTGAGGGGAAAAAAATCCCATCCCATTTGTAAGTCACTGGCTTATAGAACTAAAGATCAAAGTTACTTTAAAGTTTTCATGGGTAAAGGTAGTCTTGTCTCTCCCCCCCCCCCCCCATTTCAGCATCATAGCACTGAATTCTAGGGGAGGGAAAACCTCATCTCCTTCAGCTGACTGCACTGTATGTATTTTAAGAAAACAAGAACGAGAAGGAGGAAGGGGGCAGGAGCTGAGAAACCTTTTGTCCTTGTTTGAAAACTCACACCTAAGTGACTGGGAATTGATGTAAGGGTTGTTTGTTTGTTGTTTAATTTTGTTTTTTGTTTTTTTCTTTCCTTGCTAAAACACTATTTGAGGGCATTTGAGCTCCAGCTCCTTCATGTGTGCTCCACACCTGACAACTCTGACCTGCTAAGAAGATACTTGCTTTTTACTGTCCTAGCTTCTAAGGGCATTTACATTTAAAACGCCATTTGAAGGGGTGCTCACCCTGTGTTCAAGATGCTTCCGGAGTTTGGGTGGAACACCTCTCTGTCTTGAATGAGGGTCTAAACAATGTGAAAGTTCAAGGGGACCTTCCATCCTACCACCAAACAATAGACACCCCCTTCCATGTGGCAGCCTCCCCCACATTTCCAAAGGGCCAATTGACGCTAGAGGGTGTACTGATATTTTATGGGGCTTTTCTAAACACATAATTGTTCAGAAAAAAGAAAGAAAGAAAGAAAAAACCATAGCGGTAATGTCTCCCTTTTACAAAGCCAATTGAGAAAATAGCTCCTCAAACAGACGGTCAATGTCTCCAAATGAATCGCTTTGGGAACAAAACATTAACTGTGAGGCAAAACGATAAACTGTCCAGCGTTGCTTTAATAGCATATCCTTAAGGATCTTGTCACGGTTTAAATATGAAATGACCCTGAGAAGTTTGTGTCTTGAGCGCTATTCCCTGGCTGGGGAGGTCGTGATGTTTATTTTTTTTAAGGAGGTGGGGCCTGGCTGCTGGAAGTGGCTCAATAAAGCAGACCTTTGAAAGTTCTACCCATTTCTGACCTTGTCCCGCATGAAGTGAGCAAGCCTTCACCACAGACTTCCAATCCAGCTATTATCACTACCTTGCCTTGTCTACACAAAGGACCCTATACTATATATCTGCAAACCAAAAAATTGTTCCCTCCTTGTTTCTGTCATTCCTTGTTTCTGTCAGTGGCCGTGCTTGTGGACACGTGGCCTTTACCTTCTTGGTTACCAGTGATGGAGAGTTTAGGTTCTTCCTAAACGAGGCAGGATAGCAATAGAGAAGATTCCTATGGAGGAGGACGTCTAGGTTCCTCTAGAATCCAGATTTCTTCCAGATTCCAAATTCCTCCACCTGCTTTTAGGTTTGGTTCAGCAAGAGTCTAAGAACAACAAACTTTTCTTATTTGACCTTTTGCTTTTCTGAGGATAATACAGCTTGTGAGTCTTCTCTACAACCGCAGTATGAGGAGACAGAACGTCCTGATGAATCTACCCACCTGAGCGTTACACTCAGTTGCCTACTCCTGGCTGAAGAGAATTTGAACGCACTTCATTTTACACAGGCGTGCTTACATTCTCTCCACGAGACGTGTATTAAATACTTTCCTTCTTGCCGAGGCAAGCTATGTAACAAGAGTGACTCGCAGAAAGAAGTGTTCATTTTTGGCTCACAGTTCAAGGATACAGTCTATCATGGAAGGAAAGCCAGGGCTGCAGGAGCTTGAGGCTCTACATTGCATCTGCCCTCAAGAAGGGATGCTGGTGTTCAGCTTGCTTTACTCTTTTAATTCGGAGCAGGCCCAAAGCCCACGGAAAGGTGCCCCCACAGTTAGAATGAGACGTTGCACCTGATTAACTTTATCTAGATAACCCCCCCCCCACCTACATACCCAGGGATGTGCCTCCTAGGTGATTTTTTTTGACCCTATGAAGTTGACAATATTAACCACCACAGTACGCACTCCTAAAGTGTCACCACAGGACACTTACCATCAACTTTTTCATGGCCAAGATACTCTAGAATGTACTTATCTTTGAGACAGGGTCTCATTGCATAGTTCAGGCTTGGGTTGAAGTAGAAACATTCCCATCTCTGCTTTCCTACTGCAGGAATTGCAGGTGCTATGGCTTTTAGAGAATTTCTATTTTGTAAAAAAAAAAAAAAAAAAAAAAAAAAAAAAAAAAAAAAAAAAAAAAAAAAAACCGTTTTAAGACTCACAAGTCTAAATTTGAAATTAAAATAGCTTTTCCTATTAAAAAAAAAAAAGTAGGTAAATGCTGCATGGGCCTTCTCTGAAGAGTTCTATCTATATTCCAGTAGACATGGTTTTTCTGATCTTGCAAGATCATAAATTCAATACAGTCATTATAAACATCATAAATGATGTGGTTATCATCTTAAGTCATAAAATTAAAGCATAGCATGATGGAACCATTAAACCTAGTTTGCAAATATCACTCCCCTCCTGTGCCTGGTTAAGAGAATCTGCTGCAGATGTCATGCTGGCCGCCACTCCTCAGAACAGCTGAGTTAGTTGGTAGACTGGGAAGCACCTGCAGAGCTATGTTTGCATTCTTCTAGGCCTGGTGTAGCTGCATTTGGCCACACCAGCAAGCTCCCAAAACTTCCTTAGAGGTCTGCCACTTCGTGGATTACAATGTCTGCCTGCCTTAATAGCTCTGTCTGAGGAATAAATAAGATGCTACCGGAGACGGTTGATAATCTCAGAAAGCAAATGTGTTTCTTCTGCAGACATCTAATTGACAGACCCAGCCTTCCTTGAGAGGGAACAAGGTATGATTTGAACATAGACCAGGCCTGGGCCTGTCACCCTCCAAGCCTTCTTGCTCTTCTCTTTCTGCAGCTCTCTGTTTCTGTGTGTGGGGCATGTACATGTTTGTGCGTATGTGTGCAAGTTTTCCTGTGGGTGCATGATGTGTCTACCTGAGAGTAAGAGGTCAGTAATGGGTGATGTCCTCAATCATGCTCCACCATATTTTGGAAGCATAGTCTCATGCTGTACTTGTAACTCCCAAATTCAACTAAACTGGCTGTTCAGTGAGTTCTAGGAATCCTCCTGTCTCCGCCTCCCTAATACTGGGTTTACAGATGCAAATCGCCATGCCCAACAGTTTTAGGCGATGTTGAGGGTCAGAACTCAGGTCTTCATGCTTGCACACTCTACCTACTGAACCATTTTTCCCAGATCTCTCTCCTTCCTTCTTTTCTCTTGCTCAGGTTCCCCTGATGTGGGGCAATGGACTGCATGCAGACTGTACCCCAAGTTCTCTTGTCAGTAAAGGTCAGTCAAGGAGGACACTGACCTGAATGATGGGAAAGAAAGCCAGTAAATGTCTCCTCCCTGCCAGCTGTTCTGTGGCAGCTTCTTCATCTCCCATTCTCACAGGCTTCCATTTCCAGCACGCCCAGTCTGCCCGCCCCTCCAGTCTAAGGGTGGTGTCTCTTTGAAGTGTTTGATCTCTGGAGTACCTCACTGTCTCCTTTCAAGATTCTCAGCTCTTCACTCATATTTGAGTCTTCCTTCTTCTCTTCTTTCTCCTACCTCTTCACTTCTACTTCCTCTTCCTCCTCTTCCTCTTCCTTCTTTGTGTGTGTATGTATGTGTGTGGTGTGTGTATGTGTGTGTGTGTGGTGTGTGTATGTGTGTGTGTGTGGTGTGTGTGTGTGGTGTGTGGTGTGTGTGTGTGTGGTGTGGTGTATGTGTATGTGTGTGTGTGTGTGTATGTGTGTGTGTGTGGTGTGTGTGTGGTGTGTGTGTGTGTGTGTGTGTGTGTGGTGTGTGTGTATGTGTGTGTGTGTATGTGTGTGTGTGTGTGTGTGTGTTTTAATTGAAGCCCTTCTTTCATAAAGTCTTTAAATGGCTTCTGTTTCTCCTTTTTGACCTTGGCTGATACCAGAATATTAAGAATGCTTCTCAGCAAATGACTTGTCCCACTACCAGAGATGCTCCAGGAAAGCTCTTTTCTTAGTTCTTTTCCTCAAAGGGGGAAGAGTACCAGATTGCTAATATAAAATGTTACACAGTAGCATTTTCATAGCTCCTTCATTCTGCTCCATCCAGCCACCCATCCAGCCATCTAGGGTCATCAATCTTTGAGTCTTGGGAGAGGAGAGTAACTGTTGGGCACTCACTCATGAATGAACTAGACCCACGAAAGAACAGTACAGGGGAGCCAGGAGACACTGTTCAAATCATGTGAAGGGCAAGGAATATTTGCTTGAGAACCACATGTGAGTTGGGTTCCTAGTCCACGCTTTGGCACACAGAATAGATGAGACTTTGTTGTCCTTTCTGTTGGTTCCTACAGTCTGCCTCATTGGTAAATTGAGGCAACCAGGAAAACAGAAGACTGAGAAGGAAATATAACAACTCTCTAGCCCCATAGCTCAGAACTGTCACTTGCCCAATGAGAGTAGCTAAATACAGAGTTTGCAAGCAGAGTTTGTCTTGTCACTAGATTGTGGTGTCCTACTAAATCACTGGGCTCAGACCTGCAAGGGCCCGAGAGGAAAGACTCAGAGAGAGTGGGGAATCCCAGCTTTGTGCCTTTCCTCTCCAAGTACTCCAAGACTCACCAAATGGCTTCTCTGAATCCTGAGTCTTAATAGAAGGATTAATGCCAGCTCACAGGATTGATGTATAGTCTTCCTGAATCCTGGGTGTGTATGTTCTAAAACCCCAAGTCAGTACCTGAAGCCAACCATACACAACGTAGCATTTGCCATTCATACTTACTGATGAGAAACGATAATTTATAAAGTAAGTATATTAAGAGAATAGTGAGAACAGCTCTAACAATATAATGTAATAGAAGGCCTAAGTATCCTTACTCTTGGACTCCAGGACCATCAGTAAGTAAAGTAGGGCTCACTGAAACACAAGCAGTGTGATAGCACGGCAGTTGATCGGATGCACCAGACAGCTAATAGTGAATAACAGTGCATACAGTATATCTGTGCTGGCTTGTTTTACATCAAGTCAGCACAAGCTAGAGTCCTCAGAGAGGAGGGAGCCTCAACTGAGAAAAATGCCCCTATAGGACTCAGCTGTAGGCAAGCTTGTAGGACATTGTCTTAATTAGTGATTTATGAAGGAGGTCCTAGCCCATTATGGGTGGGACCACCCCTGGGCTGGTAGTCCTGGGTGCTGTAAGAAAGCAGGCTGAGCAAGCCAGTAAGAAGCACCCCTCCATGGCCTCTGCATTAGCAACTGCCTCCAGGGTTCTGCCCTGCAGTGAGTTCCTGCCTTGACTTCCTCCAATGATGAATAGTGATGTGGACATGGAAGGCAAGGGTTTCCCTCCCCCCTTGGCTTTTAGTCATGGTGTTTCATCACAGCAGACGTAGCTATATATTGGACAAAAGAATGACTTGCATCCCAGGGGACACCAAGCAGGATGGCCAGAGTTCATTATGCTACTCACAGTGTGGACAAGTTGAAAGATGAATTGTTTATGTATGAAAAAAAAAAAATCACCCGGAGCCATAAGAGTTCATAAAATGTGGTGTACTACAAGGAGATGACGTTCTTAGAAGTCAGCAAAGCGTGTGTAGTTGTGCCTTACTAGGCCTGGTGAAGCACAGGCTCATCTGACACACCTGTTTGAAATGTGCCAAGTCTTACAAAGAACGTCACCTCGAAGGCACCTGTGATAGAGGTCCTGCTTTTATTGCCCTACCATATCGGTGCCTTTAAACATCTGGCTGTCACAAAGGTCTCTGCCTCCTTTTCCACTTTTGCTTTCTCTAATCAAAGGTCATCCAGTATGTTCACTGGGGTGGTGGAGGTACTGATGCCTGAACCCGGTAAGCCCCCTTCTCCCCTTTTTTAGTGTTGAGACCCCACAAGCTACAGTGTGAAATTCGAGTTTGGATGCAAAGCAACCGTTTCAGATCTGATTTCAGAGCACTCTAGGAAATGGGCACGTCCAAGGCTTAGCTGTACCTGAACAGCCCGTAGAAGGAAAGGGGAAAAAAAGTGTTGCTTCTGTGAAAACAGTAGCAGAGATTTAAAAAAAAGAAGAAAGAAGAAAGAAAGAAAGAAAGAAAGAAAGAAAAGAAAAAAGAAAGAAGAAAAAAAGAAAAGAGAAAAGAAGAAAAGAAAAAGGGAAAGGAAGGAAAGAAAGGAGAGGAGAGAAGAGGAGAAAAGAAAAGAAAAGAAAAGAAAAGAAAAGAAAAGAAAAGAAAAGAAAAGAAAACTTTCCCCCTAGAGGTTGTAATTTGACTGCTGTCTTGGCAAAGCTCCAGAGAGCAAGCTTAATCTCTTTCTGAGCTGCCTCCTCCTCTCTGCCTGGTCCTCCCGCAGGGCCCCGTGGTGGAGGCGGGCGGGGACCGCGACCCGCGGCAGCGGCCGGAGGAGCGGGGCGGGGCGGGACGCGCCGGGAGCAGAGTGGAAAAGAGGAAGTGGAGCCGGGCGAGCTGCAGGGCTCAGGGCGGCCGGAGCCGGCGCTGGAGCGCAGCGCACCGCAGAGCCAGCGCTCGGGAGCCGCCCCTCTCCGGTAAGCGCTGCCGGGACGACTCCAGGGACCAGACAAGGGAAGCCGAGGACCTCGGCCACGCGCCCGAATCTGCAGGTGGGACGAGCGGGATCGCAGTGCCCTGCCCTGGGGTCGGGGGTGTCTCTGAGCTTGCTCCAGGGAGGGAACTAATGGGGTCGTTGGCGGTGCTGCCCTCCGCCCCGGGAGTCCCCTAGTCTGCCCTTAGCTCGACTCAGCCTGAACCTGCCAGCCCAGCGCTCCCGCCTCTTGCTGCAGCCATCCCGGTTGCAGTTTGCAGCTCCGCGAAGTTTACTGAAGCGCACCGGGTGCCACCCGCGCTCCCAAGTCCAGCGAAACTGTCCCCAAATAGGACACTCTGGACTAACACCCCAACAGGGATGCAGGCGCGAGTGCGGGGAGTGCTGTGTGGTCCAGCCAGGCGCAGCCTAACGGGGGTGGGGGTGGGGGACTGAAACTGGCGTGGGCGCCCCCAAATCAGCAAGTCAGCGCTTTATAGGAGAGATCCGGGAAGTCTAGAACCTGTGGCCCATCCGTTATCCAGACACGGGGTAGTACTTAGCTGGCTACTAGGTATTGTGTGGACTGTTGGCCAGAGGAAATGTTGGTGGGGGGGGGGGTGGCACCAGGCCCCGGGGGTGACTGCTAGAGCTGGTCCCTTCTTTGTGTCCCCATGGAGTCTCAGAGCTCTGCAGTCAGAAAAATGAGGACGCCCGATGGAGGAGAGGGTGGTTGGCTTGCTCAGTTTCACGACGTTCGTGAGAAACAATGATGTGACTGCCTTAGATGTGCTGTGTGAAGTTAGTGTGTGTAAAGCTGACCGTGTGTGCAGCCCTGGAATTTCATTATGATCTGGCGGCTCTTTGCGCTCTCTCTGTACCACCCTCAGGTGGCTAGAGCTACTGCACCTATTTTTGACGCCCCTGGGGACAGCGATTTTATCTTCTCAGGAAGCCCAGTCACCCAGGGAGGGTTGTTTGGGGGGATTTGAGGCACTCTGGATACGAACTGAATACACACTGGGTACAAAACACGTAGGATGCCGGGATGTTAAGTTCGGGTCAGATTTAATGTTTAATTGAGTTCCAGGCTTAGATTGCATTAAAACCTGTGGTGAAGGGTTAAAGTCAGCCTGTTTGAATTCTCAGTTTCTGGGGTTCGCATACTTTCAAAGAATAGATGGATTTTGTTTTGTTTTGTTTTGTTTTTAAACTGATGTTAAAAAACTTACCTAAGCCTATCGTGTCAAAGATCTAAAACCTCTCAACTTTAGCCTTGCGCTGTGGGACGTGAGGAAAAGCAATCCTGGTAGCTTCGACTTCCTCTCTGATAAAGCAGTGTATATGAACCACATAGTTTTAACTGGTTTTTAACCCTTCCAATCCAGGGTATTTATTTATTCTACAGTAGTTAACACTTCTATACAAAAGTGATGGGTTAGTGTTTGACCCTTTAACATCTGTGACTCTGGCTTCCTGATTCCTGACTTAGCTTTTTGTCCTCTTGAAATCGCACCACATCCAAGCCACTAAAACGTACCAGGAAGAAACTTTCTTTTCCAGAGTTCACGGACCTCCCTGGCTTCCTTCCCAAGTGGGTCCCCACCAGTAATCCTTGTGTGACCTTCCTTCCATTTCTCTTGCATGACAGATTACCCCCAAAGCCTTTTGCAAAAGGATAAAACAAAGCAAGAATGGGAACAGCTGTTTGGTAGTCAAATTTGCTCCTCAAATCTGCCTTTCTTTGATAAAATTTGTCTGTACCTGTCCTTCCCCTGTGAGTACACTTTTCTCAATGCCTTTAGTATAGATGATTGTTAATATATATTAATATGTTATATATAACATAAATAATATAATATATAAATATATAATATAATATATGATATATAAATATATATATGTAACTATATATTGGTATATTATATAAATATATAAAATATAAACTATATATAATAATATATAATGTCAAAATATGTGTAATATATTATATATCCTATTATATATACATATGTATATACATATATATATATACATACATATGTATACCTTTTTAAACTTTTCATGGGAGACTACAGCTATCCTTCAATGATCACATTGTAACCCATAGAAATTGCCAGCCTAATTTTTCAAAACCAAAGACTCCGCTCATTTGCGGTAATGATTTCTTTTGGTGATTTAATTCAGCTTTACTAGTTTGTATTCTGACATGGAAAAACAATGGGAAAATGACTGAGTAACCACAGTCTTTTGAGCCTTTATAGTAAACTAAAAACAGTTTCTATCTATACTCTGTTCTGGGTGCTGCAATCCCTTTTGTGTGGTTTTTTCTTCATTTTACTGCTGATAGTTGGGTCTTTGAAACAATTGTCACCTTGTAATCCTGCTGCAGAGATGATTAGATCTCCAGGCTATTCAAGCAGGATGGCTCTTAGATGATGTGGACCAGCCTCTGAGTCTCAGAGATTTAGAGCGATTAGGGGCAAGCATTGGAGGATTAGCCCTTGAATTTGAAGCTCCTGTCAGTGCCCCTGTCAGCTTGCAGACGGGGACCCTGAGCTGGCATGGATAATTTTATGACTAAGGAAAGTAACAATTATTTACAAACAAGCAACCAAAGGAAGAAACATTATTTGACTTCTCTCATCTTTCCTTCTTCATTTCCCCCATTCCTGCATATATTTCAGAAAATGCTCCTTAGCTCCAGAGCTGGACTGAGGGTTGAATGGAGTAATCCATATTAAGTGTTTCACACATATGGCGTGCTTTGAGGATGACAGTTGCTGATAAGCTGACCCCTGAGGGTGGGGGTTTTGCTAGAGCCTCTCCGTTGGCAGAGCTGTGGTTGAACTCAGCTGTGACTGAGACCTGTCTTTCGTGCTTCAAAGTGACAGCTGTATGGGGACACATTTTCATATTTATAAACTATTTGTTTCTTTGGGGGTTTTCTCTCCAATTTTCTTAAATAAGGTCTCACTATGGAACCCAAATTGACCTTGGACTCACAATTCTCCCACTTTAGCTGGGCTTACTAGTGAGTGTAACCACACCAGGCTGTGGTTCACTCTTTAAGACAAAAAAAAATTATAATAATCTTTTGACGTAGGAAAAATGTGATTTCTAATGCAAAACGTTTACATATTCAGGCACAGACAGGAAAAAACAAACAAACAAACAAACCAACCAAAACAACTTTTTCTTTTCTACAGTCTCTCTAAGTGACCTTAGACTTGATGTGTAGCAGGCATCTCAGATACTCGCGTTTTAATCCCAGACCTCCTGTATCAATCTCTCTTGATAAAATGCAAAGTTGACCCCGATCCATCAGAACATTCAGGGTTACGGGTAGCTGTGCCAAGTAGAACTCACTGACAGAAGAAGAAGCCCCACGTGATTAGAATCTGGCTGACGACATAGTTAGCAATGGATGCCTCTGTGAGGATGATGGCCATGCCTGCTGATCTTCTGGCAGTGGGCCCTGGTACATCACTGAAGGGCGTGGCCCAGGGGGAACCTAGATGCTACAGAGCAATTAAAGACGTGCCTGGCTAACCTGCTTGCCGGGGACTAGGAGTTCAGTGGAACACTGGATCTCATGTTAGAGTCTCAGCATCTTTCCAACCTGTGTCTAGGGGTTCCTGAATATTTCTTTTCCAATGACCTACAGACCAAGTAAAACATTTCCAAACCACATCTTCCTTGGGTGAGCAGAGGTGGCCTCTGTACCCGTGCATTTTTTCAGCCCCTGATAATCCAGCTGTTCGCTGAAAGGATTTGTCTTTATTTCCAAAACACCCAGGGCCACAATGGCTTTGTAGTATTTGCGTTGCATTAAGTAGTATAAGTAATTTAAGGCATGTGAAAGCAGTTTAAAGTATATAGGGAATGACAGAATGAGTTGGTGGTTAAGAGACCTTGCTACTCTTGCAGAGAACTGTAGTTCTATTCCCAGCATCTGGAGGCTCACAGTTGGCTGTAATTTAGATTCAAGGGATCTCACACTCTTTTCTGACCTCCTCTGGCACATGTACTCATGTGCATGCATGTGCGTGCACACACAAGTGCACATGCGCACAAACACACACCTCTAAAGTCTATAGGAGGCATTGAAGCTGTAGCTCATTGGTAGAGCATACACTGAATTCTCATTCTGGCCTGGGCTCAATACCCCAGAACCTTTGGCTCTAAACTGGGAAATGTGTATAAATTGAAAGTTTCATTCAATTTTCTATAAAGGATTTGAACATTCATCAGACAAGCCAATCAGAATACCAAAAAAAAAAAAAAATCTGTATTAAATTACTGTCTGACAGGAAGCTAAAGCCTGCTAGATTCACGATTGCATAACCCTTCTCTTTCTCCCTCCCTATACAATCCAAGAAGAAAGTCAGTTTGAAGAGTGTTGATGCTAGGGTAAATTTAAAAAAAAAAAAAAAACAAATTCCAGCTACACCCACTCATAATAACTCAATGGTGGTGGGGTGGAGGCAGAGCTGGGGTTTTCTGTGAGCCTTTAATTAAGAACCCTGTTTTTGGTAGCTTTAATAACCATGGTGCTACAGAGGTCACAGAAGTAGCTTATCAGCAGAAGCCAGCCTGACTGTGATTTGGTTAAAAGTTAAGCATCCCTTTGATGGGAGGAGGGGGTGGGGGCATCCTTTCAAAATATCAAACGGAAAAAGTAGGGTGAGTGTGGGTCTCGTGATAGAGAAGGCTTCAGCAGGAACCCATAAGTCATCATTCTTTTGAGTTAGCTATAGTAGTTACAATACCCTGTGTGTGTGTTTACACACGTGAGTGTGCAGTGCGGGGTGTGTGTCACACGGGCATATGGATGTGACCTGGGTAGACAGGCATAGAAGAGGAACAGAAGGGGTGAAGTCTGGCTCTGCTGCTGGCAAATCTTCTCCTACAAAAAGGTAGGTTTGTAAGTACTTGGGGATTTGAAGTCCCTAAGAGTCTATCATGTAGTACTTGTTTGGAGACATGTTTTGGTTGCAACCACTTGAAAAATTAAAAACTGGTGGGCATAGGGATTCATGGCTGTAATACCAGCTCTGAGGAGGCTCATACAGAGAGAGCACCATGAGTTCAGGGCAGCTGGGCTTGGAGTGAGTTCCAAGCCAGTCTGGGATCCAGTCGGAAGTTCTGTTTGAGCAGCAGAAATGGATTGATCCCTGGGGCTTCCTAGCCAGTGAGCTTAGCCTGCTTGTTGACTTTCAAGCCAGTGAGAGACCCTGTCTCAAATGTGAAATGAATGGAGAGAAAAAAGGAGGGGACAGGAGGAAAGAAAGAAAGAAAGAAAGAAAGAAAGAAAGAAAGAAAGAAAGGAAGGAAGGAAGGAAGGTAGGTAGGTGAGTATATGGCTCCTGGGGAATGACACCCAAGATTATCATTTGTCTGGTATACATGCTTTATACATTCAAGAGCTCTCTCTCTCTCTCTCTGTCTCTCTGTCTGTCTGTCTGTCTCTCTCTCTCTCTCTCTCTCTCTCTCTCTCTCACATACACAGAGAGAGAGAGAGAGAGACAGAGAGAGAGACAGAGAGAGAGAGAGAGAAGGTTATACTTGGTCTGTAGCTGTAATTTGCTAACTGTTCTGTGTGAAATAGTTGTTATTTATAATAACAACTATTTATATTTATAATATCATTTATATTTATAATATCATTCAGTATTGTCATGGAGACCCAGAGTAGGAAACCTCACAGGAACCGTCTGAGTTGACACAATGCAGACTGGCATGAAGTTGAGGTCTTGCCTTCTGTCACTCCGTCTTCTCTTTACTCTGGGGTTGGAAACCTTGGAAATGGCCATGCCACATTTCTGCATCCAGCCCCGAGGTGACATAAGTGTGTGGGTGGGGGGCGGGGGGCAGGGGGCTTGGTTGGGTTGAAATAAGTGTTACATTGAACAGTATCATCAATGACTCCATAGGAATGAGGACCAAGCTCCTGAGCATGACAGTCACCATTTGTGTACCTGTCCTCTTAGTACCTTCCCTGTACTCCTGTGTCCCCTTTAGTCAGCAGCACTTACAGAGCCCAGAGTGGGCCCTTTCTCACCTATCCCTATAAGGGCATGTTGTCCCTCCAGAGACCTTGTTCATCACAGTGGACAAAGATGTGTATACATCTCTCCATGCTTATACAGAAGCCTATAGCTGAAGCTTTTAAGAATCCAGAAAAATGAGGTCCCTGTTGATAGACACTTTATCAACATTCTATCAAGACATTCTACCAAGCTAAGTCTTGATGTCTCTCTTCATTTGCTGTAACCTACTCATCTTTTTTGTTTTTTAAAAAACATGGGGTTACATGTAGCCCAGTCTAGCCATTAGTTACATTTAGCTACATAAAGCCTTATGTAGCTAAGGGTGGCCTTGAACTTCTTATTCTCTTGCCTTCACCTCCCAAGGGCTTAGATTTCAGGCACTCACCACACACTGGCTTTATTCAGTACTAGAGGTCAGACTGAGGTTGGGCACATGCTGGTCAGTCACACTATCAGTTGAGCTTGGTTCCCAGTCCCCAGTTTTCCCTCCCTACAGTAACTAACAACGGACTCTTGGGAGAAATGGATGAGATTTCCTACTGTAAAACATCTGTTCTCACATCAGGAATTTACCAATCTCACGTTAGTAATGGATCAGTGAGGGTTCAATTTTATTCAGCTCAGCTTCATTTACTGAGGACCTACCTCTACCCTTTACGTCATTCTGCTCTCCCTACACTGAACAGTATCATCGATGACTCCATATGGAATGAGGACCAAGCTCCTGAGCATGACAGCCACCATTTCTGTACCTGTCCTCTTAGTACCTTCCCTGTACTCCTGTGTCCCCTTTAGTCAGCAGCACTTACAGAGCCCAGAGTGGTCTCCATCGTGTTGGTGGGCTCTATGGAGACAGAAAGAGGATGATGGGCAATTCAGAGTGATGGGTGGGCTGCTCTCCGTTGGTGGTCTAGAAATCCTCTACAGGAGCCAGCATTTACTTTGGACCATAATGATAAAGAGCTCTAAGGTGTCTTTGAAATATACTGTATGAGATGCCGGAACTCAAAATATTGGGCAGGCGCTCCACCACTGAGCTGGATTCCCAGCCCCCAAATTACCATTTTCTATTGTTTTAAAAATCACTGTCTGTGTTTTGCATCTCTCACTTTGTAGGCCAAGGCAGCTTTAGACTCTGTGCCCTTTCCTACATCCACCCCCCTCCCCCGCCCCCGATTCCTGCAAAGAACCTTGCTTTTATTTGTCCTCTATGCACATCCATGGCTGCACAGTGACCCACTGACACCTGGCATGGAGATGACACTTCCTTTTCTGTCTCTTAGCTCTCCATACCGACTGGGATTTCAACAGTATCATAGTAATTACAAAATATTATAGTACATTTATGACCTGATGTGTGTTTTTTTTTTTTTAACAGTTTGAAATTTCACTTTGGTCTGGACAGTGGGTCTCAAGTGAATCGTTCTTTTTTTTTTTTTTTTTGGTTTTTCGAGACAGGGTTTCTCTGTGTAGTCCTGGCTGTCCTGGAACTCACTCTGTAGACCAGGCTGGCCTCGAACTCAGAAATCCACCTGTCTCTGCCTCCCAAGTGCTGGGATTAAAGGCGTGCGCCACCACCGCCCGGCAAGTGAATTGTTCTTAAGTGAACTCTGACCTACACATAACTTGTGAAGGATGAGGCTGAGTGATTCCTACAGCCAGCTGATTCCTTTGGCAGATGTCTGCGAATCCTTCCTGTGTGTAGCTGTATCTCTAGAGCTCCAGAGGGGTGAGCTCCAAGCTGGCTTTCTTCTGATTGTTTAGATTTTATTTAACACGAATTGTGCCTTTGCCTTTCCCTATCCCGGGAGGCTCACTGTCCCTCTGATGGAGAAGGCTTCTTTGTACAGTCAAGCAGAGGAGGCTTGGCTTCAGTCAGGCCTCCTTCCCTGCCCTGGCAAGCCTCGGGTTTACACACTAAGCTGACTTCCTTCCAATAGAGCTCCACCCTCCTCCTGGTGAAGGAGCCCTGTGCTGCTGAAATGTTTGTTTCTCTGACCACCCTCCAAACTTCCAGCCCTGGTCAGGACCTTTGCTCTCCACTCCTGCTTGGAGCCTGCTGGCTTCCCCAGCTCTTAGGAGTCTTTGAGTCCCAGTGAGCATGCGTGTTTCCTTCCAGCTGTGATCAAATGCACTCTTGGGCTGATTTTTGTTCTCAATAAGTTACCCAAGTCCCTAACACCACCACCACCCCCCAACTGTCCCTCCTACCACTCTCTTCCACCCTAGCTGCTGATAGCAGAGCAAAGTCCCCTACTTGTACCTGGTCTTACAGGGAGGGTAGATCAGTGCCTGGCCTAGAAGGAAACAGAGTGCAGGCCTCTCTCTTCCCTGAGCCACCCTTGCCATGTGATTAAAGGTCCCATGTCCCCGGAGGTCTTCAGAATAGACAACCAGTCTGACTGAAATCCGAGTCTTTGGAAACAAGTAGATTAAAAACAGAAGTCATTCCTAGGCATTCCGGGGATGCATGTTAACCACAGTCCAGCCCAGATCGAGGTGATTTAAAGCTGTCACCAACCTGTGATGAGAAAGCAGGGGAAGAGCTGAGGCCACCGGGCAAAGGGAAGGGGCTGTGGCTATCGGAGCCCTGCTCCAGTGGCTGTGTGATTACAGGCATCCTCCAGACCTGACATCTGTGCATCTCTGCTGTGCTGCGAGAGAGGAAGACTATAATCTGAGGCATAAATAGTCCCTTGAACCACATAACCCTGTTATTAGCTTAAGTATCTATGTGGTGCTAACACGTTAGAGCTGCCTCAAAGGAGGATCCAAAGGCTCCCTTTCTGAAACAGCTTAGTGTTAACATATCCGGGGGTCTCACACACTTTAACCTTTGAAACCATTGAACTCATGAATGAAGGAGTCCAAGATTGAGTCTAACTCAAAGATCTGGGATCACTGAAGGGGAAGATATGTTGGGGGATTTGTTGTGGGGAAATGTAGGCTTTTTAAAAAATGGACAAATTGTATTAGGGACTTTTCTGTCCTCTAGAGGAGGCTTGGTAAAGAGTAGCAAGGGTGAGACTGTGATATTAATGAGATAGTCTGGTGACAGATGGGACATGGGAGCGTAGCGGGGTTGGTCAGTATTAGCTCTGCTGGGGTAACAGCATTAGGAATTATTTGAAAGCTTCTGGGACATATTACAGAGGAAAATCTTGGTGGCTTCTCAACGGTGTTTTCATCATGAAGGGCTCTTCCTTGTTCCTAACTGTCTTGAACTCACCTGGAATGGTGACAGATACTATGAGGTTATAAAAACAGCTGGAATGACTTCCATAATTAGCAACGGCTTTCAAAATCCACAATACCCCCGAGGAAAATAGAAGGAAGACTCTGTGTTTGTGATCTGTCTGTGTGTCAAGATTCTATCCAGCCTAGCACTTAAAGAATTTCTAAACTAGAAGTTAGCATTTTTTTTTGCTCCTGAAGTCTTACAGAAATAAGAGAGCTGGAGAGATGGCTCTGTGGATAAAGTGCTTTCTGGACCTGAGTTCGGATCCCCAGCGCCCACATGAAATATAGGTCTGGCAATGCACACTTCTGACCCTAGTGCCGGGGAGGAAAAGAGAGAAGGCAGAGACTGTTGGGTCCCCAGAGCAGCATGACCAATCATATTAGCAAATCAGTGAACAGTAAGTTCAGTGCCAGACCCTATCTAAAATAACAGCAACAATGTGGAGAGTGGTTCCAGAAGACAAACGACATCAACCTCTGACCTCTACTTGTATGTGTGTGTATCTATCTGTATACATACACATAAGCAGGTATGTCCATCCATGCCTACACATGCATGCATACACATACACACATACACACACACACAGAAAGAGAGAGAGAGAGAGAGAGAGAGAGAGAGAGAGAGAGAGAGAGAGAGATTTCTGCACTAGCTAAAGACACACCAGCATCAACTGTTCCAAAATTCTACTCAGTTTTTGTTTGCTCATATATGCAGGAAACACTTTGTAAATCATCAAAAGAAAGCTCTCCCAGTGAGAAAATCCTCCCTCCCTCAATGTGCATGGTACATATTTACAGCACTCATATCCAACACCATCGTGCTTTTCCCCTCCTTTATTGTGATTGAAATTTAAGGGCTGCTTTGGGGTAATTCACCGTGGAGCCACTGTGTGCATGGACAATACATGCATGCGTTTTTTTAATGTCTCAGTCAGAATTGGAATAAGTCACCCATGTGAAACTAGGAAGGGCCCACATGTCACTAGAAGGTTAAGTGCCACCTAAACTAGAGGTTCACAACTATACAATAAAGATTTTATGAACTTGGACATGGTGACAAACAGTTGAAATCTTAGCACTATGGGGGCCAAGGTGGAAAGAATTAGTAGTTCAAGGATAGCCTGGGCTACATGGGAAGATCCTGGCTCAAAAATATATTAAAAGGAAAAAAGAAAAAAAATAATGTTTTGAGTTGTAAGTGTGTAATAAACCCATGGTAAGGAGTGGCAATCCTACTGCCTTTTCTGCACATCATATTAGTTTTATGGTCCATTATAGATAGCTGATGCAATAAACCAGCGTGAAAGTAACCCAGCAAGGCTATCTTGGTGTTATAAGATTGTGCCTTGAGTTTCCTTAGGCAGCAGTCCACCTTTCAAGACAAGGATGTGCATTTGGTTTGTTGTAGTAGAGACATGATATTCAGGTTGCTAGTTTGCTCAACAAATATAGTTTCCTAGTTCTGGGAGTACAGTGAGGAGCAGAACAGACCAAGCCTGGGGTGAAAGGGTCAACTCCATACAAGTGCT
Organism: Arvicanthis niloticus; assembly: GCF_011762505.2. Lineage (NCBI taxonomy): Eukaryota > Metazoa > Chordata > Mammalia > Rodentia > Muridae > Arvicanthis > Arvicanthis niloticus. The sequence goes on along the minus strand of NC_133436.1, from coordinate 16,088,120 downwards.
TTTAAAACAGTTGACCAGACAGCTTGATGAAATGAAGTTTCAATTTGAGCATGTTGAGAAGGCTTGATTGGAGGGAGGATGCATATAACACGGCTGTTATTCTAACTGAAGCCCGAGACAGTCACCTAAGAAGGTCTGTGATTGGTCAGCCCATTCCTTTGCTTCCTCTGCTGAAGTATGAGAGAAACCAGAGCAGCAACAACATGCCTGTGGAGCAAAGCACTCATTTCACCAGGAGGCTAAATGAGCAAAGAAGGTTCAGGAAATCTAACGCTTTCCTTTGAGGACATGACCCCAATTACCTACAGAGCTCCCACTAAGCCTTATACATGAAGTTCCCATCGCTTCCCAGTAGTGTCAAGCTGGGGGCCAAGACTTTAACCCATGAGCCTTTTGGAGTACTGTGTTAGTCGGCTTTCCATCTCTGTGAGAAAATACTTAGGACCAGCAATTTATAAAGAAGACAGGTTTGTTTTGGTTAGCTGTAATTGGCCTGCCGTTTCTCAGCATGTGGCATGGCAACATATGGTGGAAATCACAACAGGGAAAACCTGTTCACACAATGGTCACCAGCAAGCAGAGAGGGGGTTCTTCCCCAATATCAGCTTTAAAGGCATGTTCCCAATAACGTCATTTCCTCCAGCTAGGTCCTAATTTCTAAAGGTTCTACCATTTCCTAACAGCATCATAGGAAACTTACAGACCCAGTAATTTAGGGACTACACATCTAATACACGGGCTTTGGTGGGGCACGATTATCCAAAAGATAACAGGTACCTTCTACAGCCAGACCAGTGCAGGAAGTAACCTCTGAGTCAAAGTTGAGTCAGAACCAATCAGTGACCTTGAGGAGATCTAAGAAAAGAATGGTCTAGAAGAAAAGGTAAGTACGGAGAATCTATTTATAGAGTGAAGGAAACACAGATGTATATGAGCAGGGTAAACTGTGAGAGGCCACGCTGAGGAGATCTTTGCCATGGTTCAGATCTTTGCCATGGTTCAGATGTGACACCAGGCTATGGGAAGTTTTGAAACAGAAGAGTCACATGCCCTAGTTAATGGCTAGTTATTTCCCTGGCTGCTCTGAAGAGAACTATATTAGAAAGCTCTGGAAAGAGGCAGTGCTGCCGTAATACAGAAGGAGGTCAGTATCAGAGGAGTTGGTAGGAGCAAGTAGCAGAATGTTGTCCAAGATGGGGGTCGTGAACAGCATTGTCACTAGGATTTGCTTTGCTTACCCAACTCAAGTTTCACTTCCGTTACCCTCTCTGTCTCTGTACATGGAGTACCATATGGCTGTGCCTGGCGCTCTCCGCGACACCGTGAACAATTTCCTCTCACTGCCTACTCAAAGGGCCAGTCCTCTTCCTTTCAGCTCTTAGCTCCCTCTAGCCCATCACTTAGGATGTGGTTGTATATGTGTGTATATTCTATGGTTGATAAGATAAATACATGTTCATGTGCACATGCGCATTGCAGATTCATGTGCACATTCGCATTGCAGGCATGTAGTGATCAGAAGAGAAGTTGTGGTTTAGGTATTTGGGTGCCTTCCACATTTGTTTGTTAGCGCTCTCTCATTGGCCTAGAACGTTGCCAAGCAGACGAGGCTAGCTAGCTGGTGAGATTCCAGGGATCCTCCTGTCTCTATCTTTCATCTCCAATCTATGGGGTCATGGGCTCACACCACTGCACCCAACTTTTAACATGGGTTCTTGGGATTCAAATTCAGATGGTCATGTTTGTGAGGCAGATGCTTTCCTTACTGAACCATCTCTGCATCTCTTGACATGTTCATCTTGATGTTCACTTAATTGTTCATCTTCCCTCTCTAGATGACCATCTCCTTGAGAGCAAGTACAGACCAACTCACTTTACCTCCTACTAAAAAAAAATTAGCTTGAAGAAATATTAAGAAAACAAAACCCAATTTCTACTTCACAAATCAGTTGAGAACTGAGCCGGTAACTAAAGATATAAATAAGAGAGAAGGAGGGAGGAGAGGAAGAAGAGGAGGGGGGAGGAGGAGGAGGAAAGGGTTTAAGTGAGATAAGGGAGGAGACTGAGAGAGTAAAGAGAAAGAGAAAAAAGATGGAATGAAAACTCACCAGGGAGATCTGAGCTATCAATTCATTAGTGGTTCTTTAGAGAGTGGTTTTGATCTACCGATGTTCTTTCATGGATGTGCTCTCTCTGTTTAAACATTTTGGGAGTCTGTAGTAAAGGCCTTGCTTTGTAAGCGTGCCTGGTCATTGCCTGTCTCTCTTGTAGCACTCTGCCCTCTGGGCACGCTGTGACCATTGTCATTTACCCACAAGAGACCCTCAGAAGGTCATACCCACTGATATCCCCCCCCAAAAAAGGAAGGAGGACTCATGAGCTACACCCAATTTCTTTCCCCTGACAATTGCTGTAGGTGAATGGGAAAGACTTCCTTAGTAGTGTAGATAACCATAAATTGCCTTTGACCCTGTAAGCAACCTCTAACTCCTGGTCCTTTGAGTAACCAACCTTCACCAATGCTCCTGTAAGTGATCGTTCACTGGCGCTCCTGTAGCCAATCTCAATTAAACCCATTGAACACATTGGTCCATCAGGATAGCCTTAAATGAAGTCTTTCTTTAAAATTTGTCTTTGGTGCTCCATGTGGTACATTTGTCCATCTCTCCTCAGGTAGTCATACAAAATTGCCTTTTCCTATCTTGCTGTAAACTTGCAAACTCAACGGAGATTGTGTCTATTCTGGAACAGGAGTAACTACCAGAGATACTGTAGTAAAAGAAATATTTCTAATGCACCAAATCAACCGAGTGACTCTTGTACACTTCTAAGTGAGGTATCAACTATGTCCGAAGATGACACACATTCCCTTCTGGAAAAGCAACTTGAGCCTTTGGTCAGGAATGTGTTTATTAGGACATAGTGATCACTCCCAATTCATCCTTCTACTCACACCATAGAGCAAGAGACTACCCTGTTGATCTTGAATCAGTGGTTTGACTTGAATTGTCACGCAGTCCTCTCTTACTCTCTGGTGGAAGTGGGTTCAATAGTAATGCATGAATATAATGTATGATAATGTACAAACTAGAGTGCAAGGTTCCTAGCCCATGAATGAAGTACCAAAGGGGAAAAGAATGCTTTTATTATTCTCAGGATCAGAAGTGATCAGTCTTATTATAGGAAAGAAAATACATCTAAATCAAACTGAAGAATGTTAAATGGTACAGTAATTACCCAATGATGTATAATCTCAGTTTGCAAAGACAGGTCTAAAATGCCTCTTCTTATTAAAAGAGGATGGATTCTACTAGCCTGGTTTTAATGATTATGCTGATTAGAAAAATGCCAACTAACACTTCTGGACACACTTATTGACTCAAGTAGTAAGTTGTGTTTCAAAATAAGTCAATAAAAAGAAGTAGAGTCCGTGATACAGTAGCCCCCCCCCCTTCTATTCTGATCCCTTCAGGGATTTATCTATCTGACTTTTACCCACTTAGAAATGGACTCACAATCTCACTTCTAGACAGACTCCTAACTTCCGGCCCCTCCCCCACATCATTTCCCAATTCTTTTTAACAGCATCACAATTCAATGTTTATAGTAAGGCATGTTTCTCACCTTTTCTTCGTGCTCTAACCAGTAAGCAACAACTTCTTATATGGTCCTCAGTCTATATTTAGTCACCCATGCCTCTTCCCCATCCTTTTAGAATCCTACCTCTTGCCTGGACTATTAGAATACCCTCTATGGTCACACCGTAGGCTGTACCAAGACCAAATGGAAACACTGAGTGCATTTCCAGGGGTCTCTTCTTAATTCCAGTGAAGTTCAGTGGGAAACATAAGGTAGAGATAGATATATAAGCCCCATATATAAGGGATTTTGGGCTTGGTGGTCACATCCCCCTCTTATAGATGAATATTACCCCATAAGCAAACACATAGGCTTTCTTTGCACCCAGAATCCAACCACTTTATCTGCTCTCTATCAGATCTGCTTTCTATCTGCTTTACATCTGATGAGAGCATCATGTTGCTCTCATCGCATCTCCTGGTCATCCATTGCACTCTCCATTAGCCCACCATCCTCCTTCTGACTAGCACACATTCTAAGCTCCAGCCTCACACCAGATTCATGACCACTATCTGGAACATTCTTGCCTACATAACTAGGGCCTTGCTGTTCCTGTCTCTTGTTGATCTCCTGCTTAGGTGTCCCCTTACTAAAGAAATGCCTGATCCCTTTTGTACAATTAGAATTCTTAGTCCATAGAATTCTTGCAAGAACATCCTTCTTGCCCCACTTCATTTTTATGGCTACCTTTTATCAACACATATCATAGGAATTGCTTGCCTCGTGTTGGTCCTCCTCACCTTTACCAGAGCAGAGGTCTTGGTTGTTCACTGCTGTGTTTCCAAAGCTTTAGTGCAACACCCATCATGGAGAGAAGGTTAACTGTTTGTTCGTTAAATTGATGTTGCTTTGGAATTGATGTTGGATTGCCATCTGTTTGGTATGTTTGGGTTACCTCTGTTTGGTATGTTCTGGTGCCAGATTCCCTTACATCATATTCTAGAGCAGACACTAACAGCCTGGAATACTGTGAATGGCTGAATACTGACAGTGATAATGGAGGTGGTGGTGATGGTCATAATAATGGTGGTGGGCATGGTGAAACTGATGGTGAAGGTGGTGCTGATGATGGTGATGATGGGGAAGAGATAAGGAGATGTATGTAGATGTGAAACAGAAGATAGAGAACCCCTCTCCCATGACTCCCCTTTCCCCATTTTTAGTCTCATGTTCTTGGGCTTATGGAGAAGTATCCAGTGGAATACCTGACTCTTTGCTGGAGAGTTTACTCTCTAGCCTCCTCTTATCTAGAAGATTTTCTGCATCACTGTGCCCTATATCTGTCTGCTGCTCTATTCAGCTTCTGCCTTCTAGGTCCTTATCAAAAGAAGCAGTGGCATAAGGGGTGGTAGTTGAAGATTTCAACCCAGAAGCAGACCTGGGTTCAAAGCCAGCTTTATCACTTAGAACTTCACTAGTCTTGATCAAAGTGTTTGGTCCCTGTAAGCTTAGGCCCATCATCTTACACCTAGGAAATGCATAACAACTTCCTGGAGTTGTAACGGGGATTGAATCAGTCATCCTTTAAAATGCTCGCAGAGCCCCTATCCTAACAGAGAAAAAGTTAGGTAAATGTTAGCCATTATTTTCATCAAATTTCATTAAAGCCAAATTTATAAAATTCAGGTTATCCTCTTATTTCTCAAAAACAGATGTTTTTTATTTTTATCGTTTCTTAGGTATTAGCTCCCTTACCTTAATAAAGATTTTCAACTTATTCGTGTCCTATATTTGACAATTATATAAAATAAATATCATATGGATGTGTAAAAATTATGTTTATCTAGCCACCTCTCGCCTCCCTTCTGGGATCTAATTGACATACCATAAATTGCTATTTGTTTATTATCTTTCTAAGTTCCTTGGAGGGAGGAATGAATCTTGTAATTAGGGAAAATTCCAAACAGAGGTAAGCAGAGAACATACTGTAATGAACCCCCACATTCCCAACCTCAACATTCAGCAATCATAGATTCTGTGCCAGCCCTAGTTCATCCGTTTTCTCTCCCCTACTTTAAGTGATTAAAAGTAAATACCAAGACTGGGGGTGTAGTTCAGTTCTAGTGTGTGCTCAGTGAGTGCAAGGGCTGAGACTCTGTTCTCAGCCCTTTCCGATGAGCAATTTCCAGATGTGTTATTCTGCCCACAAATGCCTCTACGTCTTTCTGAATCTCTCCAGTAGGACGCTTGTACTGTGCACTACTTAAATTCCCATAACAGCAAAATTATATGAGTGTACATGTGTGTGTATTTATAGGCATACATGTTCATGATATGTGTATGTATTTGTGTGTATATGTGTGTTTATTTATTTGTATATATTTGTGAGTATATTTGTACATGTGGATATATATGTGTATATGTGTATACATGTGTATATGTATGTGTAAATATATTTGTGTATCTTTATGTGTATATGTATGTATGTATATGTGTATATATAATGTGCATATATGTGTATATATGTGTCTGTGTGTATTTAAGAGAGAGAGAGAGAGAGAGAGAGAGAGAGAGAGAGAGAGAGAGAGAGAATTCACATGGTCTAAGATATCTTGAGAAGGATGAGACCAGAAAGGTATCAGAGTGGGCGGGACCTACTGTAAAGAATAGACTGGAACTGCGAACAGAGATAGGGAGATTGAAGAGGCCAGGTATGGGGAGTCTGGTGTGCAAGGAGAGGGATGGCTGGGAAGTCTTCTCTCTCAGTTCCCATTGGCCTGCTGACCATGGATCCCTGTTGTACTAAGGGACAAGAGGTACAGGATTGATGGACTGCAGGTGAACATAGCAGTGGCGAGGGGCTTTGCATATAATCATGAATTTCACACTCACAAGTGCTTTGAATATGCACTGTTCCATCATAGAAGAAGAAATGCAAGCCCAATGGTGTACATGTGAAATCACAAAAGAAACCCAGATGGTCCACAGCAGTATTGATATCTGCACGTATCAGACTGACCCAGATTCTGTGATCTTACTTGATGTGGTGTTGGGGAGTTAAGGTGAAGGGAGGTCCAGTGGTAAGAAACGCAGAGATTAACATTTCCTCACAGGTCTGAATCAGTGCCAGGCTAGCCAAGGACCGTCTCCACCTAAGAATTCAAACTTCTGCTTTCCTGTCCCGAGACATGACATCTCGATTATGAGCAGACACAAACCAAGTTAAAATTAAGAGCTGTGTTATTACAGAAGGAAAAGGTGGCCATTTGTAAGACAGTTGGTCGGTAATAGAAGAACAATGAATCTTGTAAGACGTGTCAGACCAGGAAGGACTGTGGCCACAGTCCTTAGGCTAACCTCTTCAGGCCCTTATGAGCTGGGCCTTACAGACTTAGCTGACTACAGAGTGTTTTTTCCTGGGGTTAAGTCCATGTCTAACATGTCTGACAGCTGTTGGGATGCCATGCTTGAAAACAATAGAATAGTACATGCTACTGTTGACCTAAGAACTGGACACTTTCGGCTAACACTTCATTGTGGTAATGTAGTGGGTAGCCCTAGCCTCTTGTTGTCATGGTAACTCCACTCCTGGGAGGGGCTGCGAAGGAGGAGTGAATCTTGTAAACCTTCTGTCCAATCAAATTTGTTAAATAAAGGCTACAGCCAGTGATTGGGCAGTAGAAGAGGAGTGGGAGGAGCCAGAGGCAGGAAAAGAGGAGAAGACGAGGAGAGCCGGGGGAGAGAGGGGGTGCGGAGTTGGCAGTTGGTCGAAGCAGAGGGCAGTTGGTGGAGAGAGAGAAGACGAAGAAGACCTAGGAAACCGCAAGTTGTTAAGAGCTCTCATAGCCGGGGAATAGTGTAGTTTAATGGTAAATCTGCCCAATCTAGGCATGCAGCATTCATTTGATACTTATTGACTTGTGTCTTTATTCTATGGACTTCCTATGGGCGAGAGATTTACCGCAACATGATAATGACTCTCTATTGCCAAATTCAGCCTGGAGGAGAAACTCAGTCATCAGAGGTTTGCTGGTCATTCACTGGTAACAACAAGAAGCTCTTGAAAACCAATGTGTGGTTCCCCACTTGGTTAACGTCCCGTCAAAACAAGTTCACCTAAAAACAGCAGTGCAATCTCTAATCACTCCACGTTTGCATTGGCCTGATGAATCAGAGGCGTGACTGAATATTCTCAAACTTCTGTGATATGTATAGTCAAAGCACGGGTAAATGCTGCTGTTTAGGGTTTACAGCTTGAATGGAGGGAGGTACAAGTTGAGTATCATTGAGAGGACATAGCCAAGATGAAAGAGTTGTATTTTCACTTTGTATTTTCAGAAACGTTACCTCTGCCTTTTTTCTTCTTCTTCTTCTTTTGCACATTCCCAGTGAATTACAGGAAATCCTTGTAACAGGGTATCCTGGGTTTGGAGGGCTTGTTAGTTAGAAAAACACTCACTTGGTGGTATGCTTTTGGTGAAGATTACAGCATCCATTACGCTCCACTGATATTGAAGAATAACAATCCATTTAATCACACTTGTTTTCGTGGTGGCCCTCAGAAGAATTAAGAGACTTCCTTTAAGGAAAAAAAAAAAAAAGAAGTTTGTGTTAAAACAGTACTTTTATCTCATCAAAACTCTTGCTGCTACTGGAATTTCAGAATCAAAGGTGATGTTCTAGTGAAATTGAAACCTACTCAAGGACTAATTAACCAGTTAATTGCTGGCCTGGCAAAATTGACTCATGCTTTCAGGTGTATTTAAGTACCTCAAACGGCCCTTAGAAGGGTGTCTGTGTTTTTATCGTGAACATCTCTACAGAATGCTGTATCTCTCTGGCAGTATTTCCTATGGAAATCAGGATGGTTTGGTCTGGTTTAAAGGTTATTTCTTTCTGAGCTGCCTAAGGAAGTTACAAATGACAATACGGATGGTGAGCTCTGAATTCAACCATCAGACTGGTATAAGTCTGCCTGTAAGGCCAGGCAAGTGAGCCTTCCCCGTGGCTTATAAATGCAGGGGATTTCCTTCCATTCTCTGAGTGCAGACAAACCCATTGCAGCTCACTGATGGTCATATCAGCAAGCATTGTTTCATGGAAGGCCTGGAGTGTGGGAACAAGTCTGCAGGGGAGAGGGAATACATTCAAACCCAGGAACAGAGAGGAAAGTAGATGCTGAGAACAGCGGGAGTCAGGAGTGAGATCTCTGTGTGATGTGGTGTGGCTGGAGGGTGGTTGTACACAGGAGACATACATATATACACATAAGGCTTACTGTAAATTACAATGACATGTAACACAATTTTGAAATAATAATGAAAAGGGAGTAAAAAAAATCACTCGATTTTATGGATGTTTCTATTGATTCTTGCCCAGCTTATATTTGCATTCAATATAAATAAGTGAATATAATTGCAACATAAATACTATTTTATATTTTCTTTTATATTAATGGGTAAAAGAAGGAGCTGGGGACATAGCTTAGTTGGTAGAGTACTTGTCAACTATGCACAGAGCTATGGGTTTCATTTCCAGTGTTATATAAACCAGGTGGAGTAGTGCATAACCTGTAGCACTCAGGAGGTAGATGCAGTAAGGCCAGAAGTTCAAAGTCCTCCTCTGTTGTACAATGAGTTCAATGCTATCCTTGGACACATTGGATCTCCATCTCAAAAAAAAAAAAAAAAAAAAAGTGAGACAAGGAAGGTCTGTCTTACTGTGTTTCTCATTCATCAGCCACAGAGGCTGTTTGGAATCAGATTATTAATGTCCACCATAGCGTTTGATTTCTTCAGTGTAGCAACTGCATATACTATATTATTTATATTTAATCTGTATTGTTATTTTTCCCTATTGCTTGCTGGGACATGAGAAAGGGGAAGAGACAGACCTGTGTTCATTCAGGTCTTTGACTAGCCCTAGTCAGGTGCCAGACATCTGTGGCAAACTCAGCCTAACAAAAATGGTCGATTGAGGAATGGCTCAGTTCTGTGACTCCTGGTCACATTTAAGCCAGCTCTGGACAGGAGATTGCTGTAGTAACCTGGGTTGTCCTGTTCTATTCCTGATGCTCTTCCAGGATTTGTGCAGGAGTGGAAGGATTCTGCATCAATACCATCATCCCCTTAGTGACCATTATTTCCTCCCAGTCCTTCTTAACCTAAGGGAGGGGTGAACTAAATATGGATCCTGTTTCCTGGGTTTTTATGTGTTTGTTCTATATATTCTTTTAAAGATAACCTGGCTCTGTTGCTCAGGCTGCCGCTGAACTCACACTCTCCCTGCCTCAGTGCCCCTCATCAATGGGATTGGAAGAGTGCACACCATACTTTTGATCATCTTTGAAATGGCCGTTTCTGTTTCTACTTGGCTTCCCTATGGGTTTTTCTTGCTTAGTCTAAGGCTCATCAATAGAGACATCGATGCACATTTTTATTGATTAAATTGTCATCTACCTTCTTATTTCTCTTGAATCCATTCCTTGTGCTGGGTACCTGGGGCAATAGGGCTGATTGAAACTAAGACCACGCCCTATGGGGCTTATGTTCTGCAAGAGACAGAACTCAGGAATGATCAGGGCAATGAAGAATGTAGAGAGAGAGGAGTGAAGATTAAGGAAGAGAAAGCTGGGCATCATGGCACAAACCTTTAATCCCAGCACTCAGGAGGTAGAGGTAGGTGGATCTCTGGATCGGAGGCCAGCTTGATCTACATAGTGAGCTCCAGGCTAGCCAAGGCTTCATAGTGAGACTGTGTCTTCATAAAACCAAAACAGAGACAACCATGATTAGGAAAGAGTTTCTTGATTTACCAACCCTACCATCTCGCTGATGCTGAATCTCATCTGTTGGTGTGTAAGGTGATTGACAGCCCATTCATTCTGCTTCTGCCAAAAAAGGGAAGTCCCCAGACACTGTGGATTGGATCTCTGAAGTCTTTGTCACTTTCGCTCCCTTAGGTTTTAACTTTAAAATGAATTTAATAATTCTGAACTCCAGATGTAACCGATCTGTAACAGTGCTCGAAATGTTTCTGAATTTGGAGCACTTGGGATTTGGGATTTCACAGTTTCAGATTGGGTGTACGAAGCTAGTAGGGGTCATGCTATGCAAAATCCAGAACCCAAACAACAGCAGTGAAAAAGACCTCCCAAGTCTCAAGCAGTTCTGGTCTAAGCATGTCAGATGAGGGACTCGCCGTTGGCAGTAATGAGTTTAAAGAGGTGTTAAGAGGAATAACGGAGTCAATACCTGCAAGGTATGCAGCCAGTGCCTGGTAAGCGGTCCTCACACGGTAACTCCATTTATGAGTGATAGTGATGGTGATAACTGGCTTTATGCAGAGATTTTGCTCCAGAATGGCCCATCCAGACATTCTTCTGGAATCAGAAGAGCGTGACAATCTCTCAGAACATCAGCTTCCTGCTGAAACATGAGATCATTCTAACCTACCTAGCCTCAACTGGTGTTCATGTGCATGCCTCTGTGTGTGTGTGTGTGTGTGTGTGTGTGTGTGTGTGTGTGTGTGTAATCTGGTAACAGCAAGGACCCAAAACAAGCAATTCAGACTTTAATTTTAGCTGCTCTTCTTTGCTTTGGTGCCTATTTCTGTTCTTGTGACATCTTGTCAGATGACTAACACATTGTGATTTGTGATTTGAGTCACAGTGTCTCGCCATGTAGCATCCTATTCTGCCATGTGACTGGCTGACTTCAGGTAGCTGATGACAGAGGCATACCTGAATCTAACTCACATCTCAGTCTCCAACCCTCACTACCCACCTTGACACAACTCCTTTTCTACAGTTCTGGCCCCCTCTCAGATCTATTTGCGTGAGCCAGACAAAGTTTCAGATTATTTGAGGATGAACAGGCTGATGAGATTAGCACATGGTCAGAACTGGGCATTTGTCAAAGGAACACATCTTGATAAAAACAAACCACCACAAGAACATTGCTCTGGGCTCTATTCCAGATGTGGAAATGAATGTCCACTTCAGCTCAAAGGTGAAGAATAACCAGTTTGTATGTATACTACCCATCAACCCCTCAAGGGAAACATTCCTAGTGACAGGTTTGTTTTTGAAATGCATGAAAGATCAAAATGAGCAGAGATGTCAAGTTGTACTCAACATGTTCATGGCTTAGTAGGTCACCCATCCTGTCCTCTGTCCACTGCTCACTCACATGGGTCAATCTTCAGAACCAAAGCCTTTCAGGCCCATGGAATGATAACCCAAGATTCTTCTACTGCACTGCCACTTTGAGACAAGTGAGGACTTGAGCCAAGGGCCCACTATCACATGGGCCATAAGCATTCCTAGCTTTCCCTTCTCATAAAATGAGCATGGGACTCTATGATCTGTCCCTTAGTCCCTCCGAACTAGTTTCCCTTTAGGAAGATCTTCACTTAGAGCATGTGCTGTGAGAAACACCCTCTCTCTACAGCCCCTAGTCACTCAAGCTACAGGTGCTTATCCTGTCAGGAAACTGGATACTTTTCCTTTAGATCGAAGTAAGACATCAATTTTGGGTTCAAGGGACACACACACACACACACACACACACACACACACACACACACACCTCGGTGCCCAAGGCTATGCTAGAACCTTTTGTGGGATAGGAAACAAAAGGGGAATTTTAGAGGTGCACCTGATTCTCTCAAAGAGGAAAGCCTGATTATTATGCATTGTTCCCTTTGTGTCCAGTAGACATAAATTATTAATATCTTTAGTTTTCCTGTGGGAAAAGTGCCTTGTAGAGACCACGTCTGTTATTTGTGTGAGGCATCCCGTGTGTCAGAACACATTCTCACAGTTTGGCTTTTTCTGACTGTTGACCTCACTGCAGTGCCGCTCCTCAGATACCTCAGAAGTCAGATCTGCCCAATGCCATTGTCCTTTATGCCACACAGATGCAGACAAAAAGAGAAAAACAGAAGGGAGGCCTTTTGTTCTGTTTTTCAAGTTAAACAGCCTTGACAAGCTCACCTGACAGCTTTCGTTAGCTGTGTAGTGAGGTCCTATGGCCGTCCCATCTATCAGGAGGATTACAAAGAGCTGGATAGTTGAGTTCTTCCATTGCCTGCCTCCCCATTAACGGAAGTGGACGTTCATCACATGCCTAACAAATATTGTGTGCTTGGCATGTATCTAGCTTGTCTATCTCATTTTCCTATGATGGTCTTGGAAGAAGAGAGGTGAGCTGGCAAACAGTGTCTCAACATCAAGAGCCTTCAGGGCAGGACAGCCATCGCAAATGATGTCATAGCTGCTGTACTTGCCTGCCCTGGGCCTGCAGCAAACTGAGCCTGTCAGCAGCTAATCACTGATAGAGGAGGGGCCCTTAAGCCTCCGGAGCCCTGCCACAAACACTCTGAATTAGCATCAATGAGTAGATTCCAGGGAAGGAGAGCCATTGCCTTCAGCTGTATACCAAGCATTAGTGAACCCACCAGGCTTCAAGGGACACTTCCAAAGGTGTTGTCATGATTAAAAGTCAGAGGATCACAAAACAAATCCAAATGACATGACTGAAGAAAAGAGCCTGTAGGGAGGAGGTGGAGCTAACAGGGTGACCAGTAAAGAGAAGGTACTATTGCACTTGTACAAAACTGTCAAAGAACAAGCTTAAAGCTAAGAAGCAAAGTGGGGAGGAGAAAAGAGAAGGGTAGGGAAGAAGGAGAAGGAAGAAGAAAAAGGAAGAATGGGAGCAGGAAGGAGAAGGAAAGAGAATAGAGAAGAAGGATGGAGAAGGAGGAGGGGGAGGAAGAGAGGAGGAGGGAGAGGGAGGGCCAGGGAAGGGGAGGAAGAGAAGCAGCAGCGGATTATTTTCACTTGTCACCTAGAGTGTGGCCCTGGCTCCACTTGAGAATAGTCAGTTCTATGAAGCCAGCGTCACCCCAGGCCTTTCCTGTTTGTGTGTGTGTGTTCTGTCTCATCTGCCGTTACCTCTGGCTTACTCTCCAGCCCTGCCTGCTTGTCTTCTGACTCACTTTGTCTAGGAGATGAACAATTTTCTATCCTGCTCAGTTTGGTTTTGGTTTGGGGTGGTGTGTGTGTGTGTGTGTGTATACCCCTGTATCTGTGAATCTGTCTGTGTCTGTCTGTGTCTGTCTATGTATGTGTCTATGTGTGTCTGTGTCTGTCTGTGTGTCTGTGTGCATCTGTGTTTATCTCTGTGTGTGGTGTCTGTATCTGTCTGTGTATGATTGTTTGTGTGTGTTTATGTGTGTCTGTGTGTGTCTGTGTATGTGTCCGTGTCTGTCTTTGTGTGTGTGATTGTGTGTCTATGTGTGTCTGTGTGTTTATGTGTGTGTGTCTGTGTGTGTCTGTATGGGTGTCTGTCTATGGGTGTCTATGTGTGTCTGGTGTATGTCTATATGTGTCAGTCTGTGTGTATGATTGTGTGTCTATGTGTGTCTATTGTGTCTCTGTGTGTGTCCATGTGTGTATCTATGTGTGTCTGTGAGTGTGTCTGTCTGTCTTTGTGTGTGTGTTTGTGATTGTGTCTCTTTGTGCATATCTGTGTGTGTATCTGTTTGAGTGTATCTGTGTGTATGTGTGTGTCTGTGTGTATGTGAGAGAGGAAGAAGATGTTTATATCAACATAAAGGCATTGATTCAAGGACAAAAGCAGACTTTTAAACTTGAATCTTAAATCTTAAACTTGTAACTAAGTGGAGCAAAGTCAGCACAAACTGCCCCAGTTGTTGAAGTGGATGGACAAAGACCACCTCAGCAGTTTTCCAGTGAAAAGTCATGTATGTTGGATACCCACAGAAAGTCATGCAGGGAACACCTAGTATCTATCGAATTTCTCACAAATGTCTCACTTGGATCTAATTCCCTGGGAAGAGACCCAGCCTCTTCTTCCAGTCCTACCCCATCAAAGCCCTGTGTATAATCCAAGCAAACTGCAGATGCTCAAGTCTTGACTCAGACACCCTCTGACTGCCCATCTCTCCCTCCTGTCCCCAGCCCTGCCAAGAGCCTTCTTCTAGTCTCTCATCCTGACACTTGGGTCTCATTTCCACACTTTGTAATGTTCACCCAGCATTATTGTGAAGAACAAACAAGTTTTTAAAGTATACAGGACTATGAGGGTTAATCTTCCTTGCCAACATGATTAAGAGTCACCATGGAAATGAATCTGGGCAAACTTGTAAAAGGATGTTCCCACATTGAGTTTATTGAGATGGGAAGCCCCTTTATAGATGTGGCTGTGCTATTCCCTGGGTTGTTTAGAACTAAGTAAAACAGAGAGGGAGCTGACTGTTCACCCATTTCTGCTTCCTGACTGTGATTGCAAGTGACCAGGCACTTCACCTCCTGCCATTATGTTTTTCCTGTCATAATGGACTCTGCCCTCAGCCTGTGAGCCACATGAAATGGTCTTTTCTTATGTAGCCCTTGTCAGGCATTTTGTCAGTGCAATGGCATCAGCAACTGATCAATACAAGACCTAACCCAACGTGAGTGCCACGCGTGTCCTTTCATCACCATAAATTAAAGCATTTAACTATATGTTTATATCCTGACTCCTCATGAACAAGTAGTTCTATAGACTACTTCATAAAAGAAGAACTTCTTCATAGAAGTCTTATCCACCTCATGGTACCTCAGTGTGGTTGCTGTAGGGCATTGTCTCTGGAGGGCAATTTTACTGTGCAAAGGCAAATTGTGTACAATTATCATGCTCCCAACAGTCAAAATGGTTCATTCCTCATGGTGACTTCAAACACATTTTGGGATTCAAGTATAAGTTAAGGAATAGGACAGGCAGTTACCAAAGATGTCCCACCCACTGACACATCCATGTATTTGCATTTTTGTTCTGCTTTTACTTGCTGTCACCATTGGCAGGCAGGAGTAGATGGTCTCTAATGAGAACACTAAAGCCAAAAAAAAGGGGGGGCGGGGACTCTCTTCTGGATACCTTATACCAAGGAGGGACTCTGAATATGAAAGGGTTAAGTCAAAATTCTCAAGACGGAGGGTTCTCTGTATGAGGTGAAAGGTTCCTTTGAGCCACCACAGATGGTAGGCAGAAAAGAATCAGCTTCTGAGACAAGTTTCTCCCCAGGTAGTAGGAAAAATGTATTTCCTTAATGAACATTGGAGGAAGGAAAAGTGGGTGTTTATGCAGGCCTGTGCTGTCTATGAGCAAGAAACAAGGGAAGCTCTGGAAAAGCTTCCCATCCATAAAAGGAGGGTCTTGCTGCTTCTGGCCTACTGAGATTGGCAGTATAGATGTATGTAGGTGACCTTGATTGTCATTGCTATGACATTATGTCAAAGGGACTTACTTTTAGGATCATGAAAACAGTTTCTTGTTGGCTTCCCTATTTCCCCACCCATAACCTCTGGCTCTTATCGTTAAATGTAAAACATGGCAGATATTTTATTGTTATCAAAACCCAACTTGAATGAAATAAAGCCCGTGGGTTTTTTTTTTCATAAAAAATTAATGTAATAGATGAACTTTGACTAAATCTCAGACCAAAACCGTCACCACCATACCTATAAAGTACCACCACCAGTTTGCTAGAGCCATCACAAAAAATGGATCAGAGGGAGGATGGCAGAAACAATAGAAATTTCTTTCTCACATTTCTGGAGCCTGGCACTCCAAGAAAAGAGTGCTGACAGAGTCTGTTTCTTTGTACACCGTTCTGCTTAACTTAGCTCTTGTCTTTTTCTCCGTCTTCCAGTTGTCTTTTCTTGGTGCTCTACTGTGTAAAAAATGAACAAGTTGTCCTCCCAAACACGTAATTGTTAGAAACAGCAACTCTGACACTAATCACCTAATAAGTGCTTAGGCCATAATCTTCAGCTTGTTCTTGGAATTGTTCTTAACTTACTGTCCCTTTTATTCTAACCTGGGTTCAGCTATGTAGCTGGTTTCCTCTCCTTGTCTTCTTACATCCAGCTCTTCAAAGTTTCTGGGCCAAATCTCCCCTTGGTTCTACCCTAAATTCAGCTAGCTCCTAATTTCTGCCTGTCTTCCCTTTGGAGTTCCAGGTGAATCTCTCCCTATTTTATTCTCAGAGTTTCTGCTCAATTCTCTCATACCTCGGACTATTTCCCAGAATTTTCTCTATCCCTGTCAGATGTCCCACCTTCTATCTTCTGCCTCAGCTCATTGGCTATAAGCATTTTTATAGACAGGTGATGCTTATAAGATATTCTCTCTATACTAATGTCTCCCTATAAGCACAGAACTTACATTGGACTTAGGTACCCTAATGATCCCATTTCAGTGGAATCTCTCTTTAAAGAATCTACATTGGCATACAAGCACTTTCTCAGGTATTAGGGGTAAGGATGTCACATGCAAATTTGGAGTGACATATTACATCCCAGGACAAACAGATGGGCAACTGGTAATCTCTGAACACAAATATTAGATGGTAATGTGGAATTCTTGTTATTTTTCTATGTGTAATCATGGATCATGGTTCAGTAGGAAAGTGGCATTTGTGGGGTTGGTGGTGAAATGTGTAGGGGAAAAGGATGGAGAACTGCCCCTTACCTTCAAATGTTCTCTATTAGCAGAACTATTTATGGGCACAGAGAAAACTGATGTAATGGGATGGGATGATGGGAAAGTAATAAAACAGGCAACAGACGAAAATTATGGGAGCAAGGAGTGTTTCCAGGAAGGAAGCATGTGCAAAGGCAGCAAGACACTGAGAATCTGCTGAAAGGAGGCGTGGCTGCTTCAGGGGGCTCTAGGCAGAGGTTCAGAGGGCCTTGGCCTGGCTGTGATCTCTCTTCAAGGCAGGCTGACCATACTACTCTCCAAAACTGCACTACTATCTGTGATCAACAGTCAGTGTGCCTTTGTGTGTCCATCTGAAGTTCAGATTGGGGACACTCTGAAAGGCACTGACTGCCTCTGCTCTTGCCTGAAGCTCTCAGGTGACAGTCACCATTCCTACATTGAAACAGCCACTTCTGGACTCCATAGAGCTGTGCATGTGCTTCACTGGCCTGTGTTTTCCTCTTTGGTGGTTCTGCTAAGCCTTATAGGCTAAGTAAGGAGGGGTCCAGGAATAGGTGCTTAACTCCTCGAAAAGGCTCAAAGGCTTATGAAGAATGCAAGTTCTTAGTTTCGACTTTGTAAGGAGCAATACCCCATCAGGTATTATAGGTAATTTTTTGTTTCCTGAAACTGTAGGTGTCTGTGCGTGTTTATAGTTTTTTACCCCAATGTAGGTCAAGGCTATGTAGAGCTATTTGAAGTTAACAATCCTTGTATTCAACTCAGTAAATCCAGGAACGCTTATGAAAGAAAAAAGTAACGAACAACTGTTCTTTCTAGTGAATGGAAAACTCTGAGGAGAAAAGATGAAAAGCCATTGTCTAGACTCTGGGACATGGCCAGTTTCTTGTAACAGATCAAGGGAAAAGTTTGTTCTCAGGCTTCTAGAACTGTGATAAAAAAAAAAAAAAAACAAAAACAGGCTAAGTCAGTAAGCCTCTAACACTTATCTTTAACATTTCAAATTTAGGACAAAATATTTATTCAAAAGATAAAACATATTTTTAAGTCTTGAAAGATGTTTTTGTAGCAGTCAGAGATGGAAGCATTTAAATCATCTTTCTTCCTATACTGTATTTATAACCTACAAAAGCTGTTCCTTAAGGGGCATGTGTCTGTGACACGTTCCCAGGCTTCACTCATTCCTTTATTTTTCAGCCTTTGTACCATTTTCTGTTATCACTGAATTTTTTTCCTTTGTTCAAAAATAAGGGTATCATGTTTTGTTCTGTTAAGAGTGGCCTCTATCACAGTCTAGGGGGTTAGCAATTTCACAGTGAAGAGAAATAAAATACAAATCAACAGATAACAGTGCCTGCTATTATTTTCAAATTTGTTTATTTATTTACACGTGCGTGCGTGTGTGTGTGTGTGTGTGTGTGTGTGTGTATTAATGCCATATATTTCAGATCACCCAAAGAGACCAGAGATATCAGATCCCCTGGAATTGGGGTTATAGACAGTTGTGAGTTAGAAATAAAACTCAGATCCTCTGTGAGAGCAATACCTGCTCTTAGCTGCCGAACGATTGCCCCAGTCCCCTGTATTATTTTTGTAAATTAATACCAATATAATTTTTTAAAGAAAACTTAAGTATTTCGTCTCCTTCAGAAGACTTAATGCTTTTATTTTTAAAATATTAATCTTAATTTTACAAAGATCTTTATTAGGCCAGAGAGATGGCTCGGCCATTAAGAGTGCATTAATCTTGCAGAGGATTCAAGTTCTGTTCCTTTGCGTCCGCATGAGATAGTTCACGACTCCCCGTAACTCTAACTCTATGACACTTTCTTCTGGTCCCTGTGAGCATCCACACACACACATGGGTCCATATACACATGCATATTCATGCACATACAAAAAACCCTGAAAGTTTTTATTATCTTGCCCATAAGAAGATTCACTATATCCAACACTGGCAGGTTATTTCAGTACAAGGCTGACGATGATGGATATGCATGAACCCTTCCTTAGACGAACTTGGTGATCCCCTAAGTGAGACAGGCAACTTTAGAAGCAAACTATTATTAACACACCTCAGAATCATCTTGCCGTTTCCATCTGTGAAATGGTGATGAAATCTGCGCATGCCCAGAGGTGTTCTTGTCGGCCATCTTTGACACAATCCGTACGTGTCCCAAAGTGTTCCTGTCTGCCGTGCTAACCTTTCAAACACATGCTCCATAGCCTTGAGCCAAGCACAGTCCAGAATGTATCCACTGCCTTTCATTCTTGGACTATGACTTTCAACTGAACGTGCTTGGGAATATAGTCTTTAACTGCGATCTTAGGAATGTGCCGGCTCTTATGGTGTTTTCCTATATAAATATTTATGGGCTCCCTTCATAAAATCTCCATGCATTCCATGTTGAAGGACAAACACTGCTTTGAAATACCTCCATTCTTTCCCTCCCCACTGCAAGGAATAAGCCTATCTTCATCCATAAAGGAAACAATAATTTTAAAAAAGCCTTTATGGGTCGGCAGGTATGAACTTAGATTTATTGTATCCAATACTACACATAGATCTCATAGTTTACAGCTGCAGGAAGTACATGTGTCTTGTCTGGAGAACTGCTTACAACGATCTGTGTCAACATCTGCTCTTGCAGTTGGGAAAGATCCCCGCCCCCCTTCCTTGAACACTATTAGTGTTTACTGCCATCTGTGATCATTAGAAACTTAAATCCACAAATTACAAAGATAATAATAAAGAAACACTGCCCTCTTGATTTCCAAAACCTGTTCCTGTGTAACATAAGGCATTTTATGGGATATGCGGCTCAAGCCTATGCTCTAAGAAATGGTATAAAATTTATATGTAACCACATGAAGATGGAATTTTTATAGAGAACCTGTTCTTGTAAGGGTGAGTGTCTTAAGTTTAACCCCTCCTCTGTCTGCCATATGGAGAGCAGATTGAGTCCAAAACAAATGTTTTAGTTGCCTGGTAATCCTGCAGTAACCATCAGGGAGAACCCTGTTGCTGGGGTAATGACTTCGGCATGGAACTACCACTTTCAGAGTTTGAATGGAATATGGTTCTAGTCATATTCTCCCCAGAGTGGGATCATTCCGTTTTTGTGGTAAATTGCCACCAGTGCTTAATGTGTGTGTGCGTGTGCGTGTGTGTGTGTGTGTGTGTCTGGGGTCCATTCCAAAGGAGATGTTGAACTGGTAGAAAGCCCTTCTCTATAAGAAGAGTGTGGAGCAGAGGCTTTCCACTAGTGGTTGCCTTTGGGATTTGACACTTGTTTTGTGGTTGGTTGGTTGTTTTGTATTTCTTGCTATTTCTTTTCAGGATTTCCATATTGTTCAAGATTTTTATGATCAGGGAAAAGTTACTTTAGGTGTTCTGTACAAATTAAACTATCTAGACAGCCTTTTCCTAGCAACAGTGCTTGGCCTGATAGGCCCTCTGAGAGAGTCATTGGTGCCATCTCTCCTCTTGTGTAAGCTAGTATCCTACAGCTGGGAGACAAGTAGAAGAGGGGTACCAGGAAACAGGCCCTGCTTAGCGTGTTGGCTTTGCTCCAGGCACAGCAGCCCTAGAGGTGCTAGAAGCCATCAGTGAGCATGCTCTTCTATGTGAACAGAATGCCACTGGCTTCTATGTGGCAGCTCCATGTGAGAGTTGCACAGGTTTCCCTCAGGAGCTTTCCCAGGAAAAAGGTGACTGGGAGGTGACTGTCACAGTCCAGAAGGGAAACAGTGGGAGCTCAGATCAGCAATGGAAGAGGTCTTTACTGAAGGTGGAACCAAAAGGGTTTGTCAATAGTTCAATGTAGAGAATTTTAGAGGAATAAATAAATAAATTAATTAAATTTAAAGGGGTGAAGCCAAGGATGTTAGCCGGAACATCTGAGGGTTGTTAGCACTTCAGTTTGTTGAGGCTGTAAATGTAGAAGACAGGTTCGCAAGGTCAAGGACTTAGGAGTCTGACTTAGTCATGTTTACTCTTAAACAGGCCTTTGATATATGAACCCAGGATTTAGAATAAAGCCAGGGGAGGAAGTACCCAGGAAACTATCAGCTAAGTAATATTTTCTATAACTCTGGTAATGGTATTTCTGAGAGTTAGCACGGCGAGAGGCTGATCCTAGGTCACCTTAGCACCTCCAGGGTGGGATGAGAAGAAAGACCTTATCCAGCAGAGGGGGAAAGGAACTGTCACCAAGAAAGGAAAGGCCAGGGGTGTGTTGAATTGCAGAAGCAAAGGAGAGAGAGCACACTGTAGCAGCTGAAAGAGGGAGAAAGGTGCAGGGAGCCAGCCACATACTTTGCAGTGTTGAGGTCACTGGGGACCTGAATAAACCATTTCAAAAAAAGTGAGGGAAGGATGAAAGGCTGACCCATTCTTCTTGCTCAGAAGAGAATGTGGAAATGCAAAACCCGACTAAATATTATGACCCAGAAAAAGAACCAAAGAAGATCTCTTCTGTTCAAAGTCTACAAGCTCATAGATTCTAGTTCCACTCTTTAGTGGCCACATCTTCAGGGTCCTAGACTCAGGCCATTGTCCAACATGCTCAAACTGGATGTCTACATGAGCTGTGCATTTGCAGACACCTGCATGGTGTGGCATGGTGATAGCAGGCCACCACAATGTCGTCATCTTCTTTGAGTTAAAGAAAGTGACTCCACCTGCCCTGCATCAGCCACCTACTCACCAGGGATGCCTTCTATGGTACTTCCAGATGATACAGAAGACTGAAGAGTAGTGTGATGGGTGTTATTAGGTGTCCTATCCCCTATGGTCAAAAAATATTAGAACAAAAAAGTCCCCACATAACAGACACACTGTCTTAGGTAGGGTTATTGTTGCCACAAAAACATGACCAAAAAGCAAGTTGGGGAGGAAAGAGTTTATTTGGCTTATACTTTCAGATCATAGTTCATCATTGGAGGAAATCAGGACAGGAATTCAAATAGGGCAAGAACTTTAAGGCAAAAATTGATGTAGAGACCATAGAGGGGTGCTGTTTACTGGCTTGTTCCCCAAGGCTTATTCAGCTTGCTTTCTTATAGAACCCAGGACCACGATACCAAGAATGGAACCACCCACAATGGGTTGGGCCTTCCCATATCACTAAGAAAATGCCTTCCAGCTGAATCTTATGGAAGTATTTTCTCAAAGAAGGGTTCCTCCTTTCAGACAACTCTAGTTTGTGTGTCAAGCTGACATAAGACAAGCCAGCACACATGTGGTCTGACCAAGCCTCATGGGATAGGCACTTATTCTATGGCGGAGACAAATTTAGGCCACTGAAGATACTCCATGTACCTAGGATATCATGGACTGTAAGAGTTCCAGAGAAATGCAAGTTGTAAGCTAGTGTTTCAGATCACCTCTTCACCTGCTGTGATGGATTCCAGCACCCCTGCTCCTCCCTGTTCCCCTACTTCAAGATACTTCAGAGCTTGGCTAGAGGCTCCTGGAGAGGATTGCATTGTCTAGCTTTCTGTTGTTGCTCTAGAAGATACCTGTGGTAACTGACTGACATGGAGAAAAGCTGCACTTGATTTTAGAGCTTCATGGGTTTCAACCCATGGTTAGTTGGCATTGTTACCTTGGATGTGGCAGCATAGTACAAATAGTTAGAACCCATGGCAGAGAAAAACCACTTATCACATAGTCAGAGGAGAGAGAGAGAGAGAGAGAGAGAGAGAGAGAGAGAGAGAGAGAGAGAGAGAGGAGACAGGGCCCCACAGTGTCCCTCAAGAGACTCTCCGGTGACCTAGTGACTTCCCACTCTGTCCTACATCCTAATGTTTTCATCACCCCCTAATAATGCCAACCTGGGACCAACTCTTTAACACATAGATCTTTTGGTCATTACAGATCCAGATCCAAACCACAGCAAAGTGGGTAGTGGTGGGGTAGGGCAAGGCCAGAGAAAAGAGAGCATAGAAGGTGTAGACTACACAAAGCATGCACATGATGAGAGAGCTCCTGGAACCTGGAAGTATGGAACTCTCTAAGGAGGAGCTTTAAGTGGGAGATTTTCTGCTTCAGTTGTCCCAGGGTGGTCCCTTCTGTCATTGCTGTAAGCCTGCCCCTGAAGTTGTTCTGGCCTCTGTTTTGTCTTAACCCTTTACTCTTCTGAGAATCCAGACTACAGCTTCCAGAACTTTCTGCTTCTTAAAACAAGCACAGCTTCTATGACTCTGGTTCCTGAAACAAGCATGTGGTATTTCTGACATTCTGGAAGAATTTTTTTCCTCGCAAGTAGCAAAAGGTCAATAGTTGAAAGCCCTCTTGTAAAAAAATGCCTGTGCTGTAATGTCCAGTGGGGGAAAAGGTCAGACGGCAGCTAACACTTCAATTTCCATTATAAACAAATGAGAAAAAGTAGAAGGAAATTACCCAGGGATTAACCACAATCCTCTCATTTGTAGATTGTGATGCCATTTTCTGGGTTTTTTTGGTTTTTTTGGTTTTTTTTTTTTTTTATTCTTTTTATCTTCTAGAGTGTGTATCTATCCTCGCTTTTGGTTGGTTGGTTGGTTTTGTTATTGTTGTTTTGGGTTTTGTTTGTTTGTTTGTTTTTTGTTTTTTGTTTTTTGTTTTTCCAGACAGGGTTTCTCTGTGTAGCCCTGGCTGTCCTGGAACTAACTCTGTAGACCAGGCTGTCCTCGAACTCAGAAATCCACCTGCCTCTGCCTCCCAAGTGCTGGGATTAAAGGCGTGCGCCACCACCGCCCAGCCGGTTTTTTTTTTTTTTTTTTTTTTTTTTAAATGTAAGTTAAATGGTACCATTAAAGATTTCCTCACAGTTTGATTCTTGTTATCCACCTACTATTTATATGTCTTGATGAACTGTATGCCAAGGACAAACTTGAGGGTCTTAAGTGCTGTGGCAGGCAACCCAGAATGGGTATGAACTACACTCTGCAATGAAAGGGCAAAAGTAAGAGGCTGGAGCTGTTGTGCGGGCAACAGCAGACTCAGAGACACCACTACCTAGAATAGCCAAGCCTGTACATCCCCCCCTCTTCCTTCCTCATCCCTCATTCCCCGGCTCCTCTTCCATGTCTTATTCCCAACAGCATGACAGGGGCATGTACTGACTTATGTAGAAGGAAGTCCTGGGGCCATTTTTTTTTTAATAGTGACATCAAAGTCAGGACTTGTGTGGAATTTCTCATCCTACCTTCCAGCAGCCTCTGGAATTTCTCAGTTAGTTGTAAGAAAGCTGACACCTGAGGAGTACTGCCTACTGTAAAGTAAAGCAGAGGCCAATGTTCTGACCCCTTGTAGGCATATGATAATCAATGATGGGTATTTAATTCATAAACTCCATGTTGAAACCAAATTATATATGGGAAAATATACATAGATACAAAAAAAGTGAAGTTTAACAGATTGAGGCAGAAAGTAAGAAATAAGGATTCCTTCCCTCAGAGAGTGTAGCTGAGGCCAGCACCTTCTCTTAACTCAGGAGAGACCACATTAATGGAAGGCAAGTACAGAGGAGAGGACGGGAAGGTACTGAAGACCGGGCTTCTTCCATGTGTTAGGAACATTGCATTTACCTTCTTGGGTTGCCATTGAAAGAGATGATGGGTTTGGAAGCTTCAGCAAGAGAAATTTACTTCTCATAGTTCAAGATGATGGGAGTCTGAGACCAGGGAACCAGCACTGTCAACTTTTGGTGAAGGCCTCTTCTTGCCTTTTTTTACTCTGACCTCTAGTGACACAGGCATGGGTAGGGGTGGGAGTGTGAGCATCTATGCTCCAATGTCTCTTCCTTTCTTATGAGGTCATTAATCCAATCATTTGAGGCTCCATCATTAAGACCTACTTACCTCCCACATTCTTCACCTCTAAAAATATACAGACACATCTACAATAGACCTCTATCTATCTATCTATCTATCTATCTATCTATCTATTCATCCATCCACCTGTCTGTCTGTCTATTATCGATCTATTTCCTCTGACTGTTCAACATGAGGATTTTATGTACAATTTCCAAAGCTTGTCATTGGTCATGGGAACTACCACTTCTTTCATAGTGTGTCTGGAATCTGAGATAGAAAGAGGTGATTCCCCAAGAGCTCCAGAGCTTATCCTCAAGCTTTTATTTTATTTTATTTTATTTTATTATTTTATTTTGTATAATTCAGTTGGCATGTGTTGAGTCCCATACGTGTGCTGAGACCCTTGGCTCTTTTGCTTTTACCAGCTACCAGTTTATTAACTCTCATATTAGTCTGGTGACTTCATGACCTGTTTCTTCTATCTGTGACTCTGTCTTCATAGCGTTTGGCTTAACAGCCACTGCCAATCCTCCAGCTGGCATCCATAGTTCTCAGGCCTGAGTAAATTGCTGATGTTGCCTAGACATGAGAGAGAGAGAGAGAGAGAGAGAGAGAGAGAGAGAGAGAGAGAGAGAGAGCTTGTCTGAAGCTATCTCTAAGGCTCTGAGGCCTGGAAGTGCAAGAAGAGCAAAAACCAAGGGCAGCCCCACAGAAAAGGAGAGGGGGTTGCTGAGAACAGCATGTGGAATGGCCTTTGCTCTTCAGTTCTAACAAAGAAAGCAGGAGTGGACCTGACATTAGCCAATGCCTGTAATGTCAGCACTCAGAGACAAGAGGGTTGCTGTGAATTCAGGACCAACCAAGGCTAAGTAACGAGTGAGTTCCTATCAGCCCAAGTATAGCTTATGACCTTGTCTTTAAGAAAAGAAAAAGAACAAAAGCAGGGGAAGATTGAAGATGTGGTTCAGTAGGCAGAGGCGCTTGCCACCAACCCTGATGACCTGAGTTTGAGTTCTGTAACTCATGACAGAAGGACAGAACCGCTTCCTTTAAGGAACCCTCTGACTCCAATATGTGTGCTGTACACACACACACACACATACACACATACACATGCAAACACACACACAAACACACACACACACACACATACACACACACAAGCACACACACACACACACATACACACACACACACACACACACACCAGTGTTTGGGCTGGTTTCACCCATGTGGTGGGTGAAATCCATAAGGAGGCCGTGGCTAAGAAGCCACTTCAGATCCAGAGGTCACAAATGTATCACCATAGTGTAAGCCAGGGCAGGGTTCTGAGTCACCTTGACTCTTCATGGAAATTACCCAAGGACCTGGCTGAACTGTGTATGCTGCTTCTCTCTAGCTACGGCAGGGCTGATTTCTGTGTGCCCTGCCAGCTCCCAAGAATGCCAGTGATGCTTGTGGTTGGGTGGCCCTGTGAGTAGCCAAGCTCTGTGGAACAGACACAGACCTGGGCTACGAGAGAGGATACAGTCCAAAAACTGAGTGTGTTTAGGACTTAGTAGTCTTGGGGTTAGTATTGCTGTGATGAAACACTATGGCCAAAGAAACTTGGGAAGAAAAGGGTTTATTCAGCTTATGTCACCACATCACAGTTCATCATCAAAGGAAATCAGGATAGGAGCTCAAGCAAGGCAAGACCCTGGAGGCAAGAACTGATGCAAAATCTGTGAATGAGGGCTGCTTACTGTCCTGCTCTTCTAAGCTTGCTCAGTCTGGTTTTTTGTTTGTTTGTTTGTTTGTTTGTTTTGTTTTTTATAGAATCCGAGGCTACCAGCCCAAGCATGGCCCTACCCATAATGGGCTGGGCCCTTCCGTATCAGCCACTAATTAAGAAACTGTTCCGCGGGCTTGCCCACAGCCTGATCATATGAAGGCATTTTCTCAAGAGAGGTTCCCTTCTCTCTGATAACTCTAGCTTATCTCAAGTTGTCATAAAACCAGCCAGAACAGGAGTCTCCAAGGCAAAGCTTAAGCCAATCGGGGAGAATGGCTAGAAACCAGGCATTGTGAAGCTGAGGCAGGAAAAAACCAGCCTGGGCTATAGTGTGAGATATACTGTTCCCCTTTTTGACTGAAAAGCATGTGTAGAGTTGGGGTGAAGAAATCTTCAGGTATGTGATATCAGCAAGAGCCCGTCCCTGGGGACTGGCAACAGTACACACATATCTGCTGTGGGAGTTGGAAGAAAATCCTAATGTTAGCATTCTCCGTCCCAGCTATGGTTTATTTCTTTTCCTAAATGTTTCATGGTGCTGCTTACTGACTTTAGTTGGCATTTGCATTGAACCTCCATTATTTTGCTGAATAGTAACGCTTCTGTCGAGGGAGAGTCAATTCGAGAGTATAAAGAATGTTTTATTCGCTGGCGAGCAACTTATGCATACTGGAAAAATACTGGCTACGAATGCCCTGAACTTTAAACCACTTGGCTTTATGTGTCCAGATGTTAAGTTTTGCTTTTCAAAGCATTGGTTTTGCTTGTGTATGCATGTGTATGAAGCACGAGGAATATTGGTCCTGAAGTTAATTTAAATGTCAGTCCAATGCTTTCACGTGGACCATTTAGACACAAGAACATTGGAAACCTTGGCTTATGTTTTAATGTCACATTGAAACTTCTGAGCTCTACAGTATGAACATAACCATCTCATTGTCTTCACTGGATGAAGATGTTCTGGGCTTAAAAATAAGGTTGAACTTAGGTTTTCCATGGCCGACATTTGTTGGAGGCACAAGTAATAGGAACTTCAGCAATGCAAAAGCAACTTTCTTCCTTCTTATAATTGCTTTTTTATAAGCCTGTTGTTATTACAAAATAAAAGTCACTTACTTGCGCACAGAATCTGCACCTAATGCTCTCTCCTCACCTTTTGGAGTGGCAGCAAGACTTTCAATAGTCTAAATGGTACACCTGTTTTAGAAAATATATGTTTCACAAGTGAGTGGATGAGAATCTCTGACTAACTATTGAACAGTGAAAATTAAAAAAAAAAAAAAAAAAAAAAAAAAAAAAAAAAGCAAGGAAAGACACTCCCCTCCGGCAGCAGATGTGGACAGATGTGAGTTGCTCACAGTCCACAGGTCTAGATCTTATGAGTAAATATATTCAGGCAACAGAATCACCAGAGACTCCTGCCAAGCAAGAGGAAATAAAGTTCAGAAGAGCCACTTGATTAAGGACCCAGGACCCAATGATCCTGCAAAGCCGAAAGTCACACCCTTGACTATGCAAGCCTCCCCGGCCACTGCGCCATGAGTAGGTGTTCATGGTTCTGCAATGCACTTTCACATCTGGTGAGACAGACAAGATTCCTGCTCATACATGTCAGTCTAACATGTTTGAATATCGCTGTGTGAATGGCATTTGTAGAGTACCCCGAAGGTAAAATTTATAACACTTTTCTCTAGCATCCAGAGTAGGATAAAGGACATAGATCAAATGTCCCCTCTATAACCCAGAACAGAAATATGGAAGGAATGTTCTGTGGTATAAAATAAGAATAAAAAGCTTGCATATGGGTTGGGGAGAATGGCTTGGTCAGTAAAGTGCTTGCCTTGCAAACAGAAGGATCCTAGTTCAACCTCTTAGAATTTATGTTTAAGGGGAGTCAGATATAAGGGCACTTGTCTGTAATCCTAGATCTGGGAAGGCAGAGACAGACAGCTCTCTGGGGTTTGCTGTCCAGCCACTAAAGCCAAATTCACAAGCCCCAAGCCAGGGAGAGATACTGCCTCTAAAAATAAGATGAACTGCTCCTATGGAATGACACTCAGGGGTTACCTGTGGCCTCTACACATATCTATACGTATATGTGCATGCAAGCATGCGCACGGACATACGGAAGCAGAAGGAAAAGAGAGAGAATGAAGTAGTATGCAGAAGGTAAACAGTGAGAGAGGCAATGAAGGAAGTCACCATTGACTGAGTTGCAATTACATCCCCTATTTCCTAAGCCTCCCTCTGAGACAGGATGCTGGCGATCACAGAGGAAGAGTTAGGCTTTTTGCAGAAGGGGCAGGGTTTAGAGCGGAAGGAGCTCCTTTGCTGAGGCTTTGTCACAATACCATCTTGATTTTATGCTCCGACCATTGCTGTCAACTCTACCAAGAGTCCTACTTTTCAACCTTGGCAGAGCCCCTGCTTGGACTTAAGACATTAAGTCCAATGTCTGGAGGACACCCACCTCCAGACAGTCCATGGGTGTGCCTGGGCTATCCTCATCTAATGAAAGGCCCCTGACCTTATTACTTTCAAGTTCAATGAACATTTCTATCTTCACAGCTACTGGGAAATCAGAGAGTATTCCACACTTGTTGTGGGAGGCTACCTGCTCCAAACCCTCTGGATGAAGTGGAAGGCACTCTTAGAGGGGCAGAGTACTCTGTTCTGAGCCAAAGGATAAGGTGGCCACCCTGTTGGAGCTCTGAGCTAAGTGGGGAGGGTGGAGAGGTTGTGCAGAATTCTAAAGCTAACAGGAACATTTAGCCGAACTCCGGCACTTGCAGGAAGGCTGGGAGCATAGGTTCTTGGATGGAATCACATGTAGATGAAGTTTCAAAGGATTCAAGGTTAAGTGATTTAAAATCTGTCCATAGGACATGTTCAACGCAGTTATACATCCTTGTCAGTCACAAATCCACTGATGGCCTAGATGCCAATCCGTTTTCTGTGCTACACTAAGAATTCTCAGTCCTCACAGCAACAATCTCCCTCTTCTTCTTGACCCTCTGAAAGGCTGAACACAGGGCTTAGAATAATGCAGGGCTTCCTCCAGGGACCAGTGTGAGCAAACCAGAGGCTCTGCAGCCAGACGTGGGATACAACCTAGTCTTTTGTATCTTGTTTGTCATTATGTGAAGAATGCTTTGTAAAGTGTGTGAGTGTGCATGATGGTTGGGTTGGGAACTGGGGAAGGGGAGAGCCTTAGAGCATTTAACTCTCTAGCAAGAGAGAACTCCTTAAACCAGTTTGCTTTTATATCCTTCCACATGTTTCCCTACAAGCACATCTCCCCTCATCCCCTAAAATCAGCCTCCGTACCAGCCCACAGCCTGTCTTTTATAATTAATACATGACAATGAGCACATTGGATGTTTCTTGGAGCCTCTGTCTTGCAGTTAGTCCCAAGTGGCTGTTTTGTCTTGGCACTCAGGGTGCTTTGTGATCCGTGTCTCTGGATGTGTCGTCTGTAGAGAGACAGGAGAGAACTGAGATTCACCCTTTTCCTTCTCTTCCGAGTGAGCATTGGGGACAGTCAAAATACTAGTGATCAGAAGGCGAGGTGGGGGTCGTTGAGGGATAACTTACTTTCAAGTTCTAATTTAAAGGGTACTTTATAATTATACATATTATGCATAGCACTAGTTATGGAAGTGTGCAGGTGGAGGTCAGAGGTCAATATCAGCCGTCTTCCCCCATTGCCTCTCTACCTTAGTTTTTGAGACAGGGTCTCCCAGTAAACCTGGAGCTCACCCAGTTTGGCCACATTTGTTGGCCAGCGAGCTTCCGGGAGCCTCCTGTTTACACTACTCGTTCCCGGGACTTGGGTTGCAGGTGTTTCCTGCCAAGCCTCGCTTTTTGAGTGTGTAACTTCTGGGAGACAGAGTTTAGGCCCAGACTTTACTGGCTGAGTCCTTTCCTTAGTCCCTAGTCATTGACCTGGCTAAGTGGGAAGTTAGAGCCTATCAGCCTAAATGTCCCACTCATTTCTATGATGAATTCATTTGAATTCCGTTTATTTTCTAACCCAGTTGGTATATTGAAAGCATTTTCCTCTTTAGGGTTTTTGGCTACTCTGTGAAAATACTATCCAACACCTTCTGTGGGGGGTCTGCATACTGTTAATAAGCTAAAATGTAGGCTCTGTATCTAGAACAGTTGAATAATATCTTCCTTTGATGATTCAAATTCAGTTCAGCATTTTTGAATGATGGCCCTGGACCTGAGATCTGAAACTGAGCAGTGGCTTCTGTCTTTGAGGAGTTCAGGTTGTAATCAAAGACGCAACAGTGACAGGAAGCGCCCTGCTCATCCTTGTTGGGGCTGAGTCTTGAAGGTCAAGAACCAGCCAAGTGGAGAAGACAAGAAGATACTAAGAGAAGCACACCACCTCAGGCAGAGGCGGAGTGGGGTGGAGTCCGTGGGACAATCGCGAGCAGGCACAGCAGACTGGGCAGCAGTGCAAGCGGAAGGGCCTGGGGCTTGAGGGAGCCGTGAGTGCAGCTGGCCAGGATCAGGTAGAATAGGGCTTTGCCCCGGGAGGTGACTAGCCAGGAGCATGGCCTGGAACTGCTCTCTAATGCCTGGAGATCCATTGACTAAAGGCTTTGGTTCAAGCTGCAGACTGAAGGTGGGAGCCTCAAGATTCAGGAGCAGAGCCAGGTATGATAGATAATGAGGAAGGAGAAGATTCACAATGGTGTCCTTGAGAAGACTTGCTTACATTAGGAATGCCATAATAGCCTTTCAGCAGCTGGGGTCGGGGCAGTGCAGGTCATGGAGGAGTGGCCGCAAGAGCTGCTGACTGGGATGTCATGTGTGTAGGGTAGAGCAAAAAGTCAAGGAAAGGGAGAAAATGAATGAATAGAAGAAAATATGTGGCTGCCTGGCCACATCTCAGTCCTCATCCCCACCCCCCAAGCATGGAGGGAAATTAGAGAGCAGAGAGTCAATGCTATGGCTCCCATAGTTCGAGCTGTCAAGAAATTGAGTCCAGAAGATGGCTTGAGGGCTGCCAGGGAGAGCTTGAGACAAGTCCTGAGAGCTCTCCATAGAATTGAGAAGAAAGGGGCAGGGGGTTGGGGGGGGGGAGAACAGGAAAGACACAGGTGGGTGTTGGGTGCAGACACGGAAAGTTCAGGAAGTTGAGTTTCCTGCCACTGCCTTTACTTTCCTCAGCACGGCAAGAGATTCTGAGAATAAAAGGGTTGGAGGTTTTGAAAAAAAAAAGTGGAAGCTATTCCTGCTGCAGAGACAAAGCCTAGAAAGGGGTGGATACAGATAACCACATGATGGTTATTCAGTTAGCACCCAGTAGTAACAATTAACGACAGTGACAACACGTTAATAGAGATTGTTGATGAACTTTAAGAATGCAGTTGAGGTTAATGGCCCGGGTTTGTCATGCGATTTCATTCTGTGCATGTGGTTGGTCTAGAGTCTTCTTCAGCTGCTAAGATATATAAGTAAAGCAGAGAAATAGACTGTGGTCCAGCATCGCCTTTTGACATTCATTTGTACTGGACTCTTATGCAGATTTACAAACATACAAGGATGGAAAGAAGTGGGTGACATTGTTGCGACTAGTGCCTGGGGCCTTCAGAAGCTAGGTCAAGGAGAAATGGCGAGTTAGCTAAGAAAGGTATAGCCCACTAGAACAAGGGGAGGTGGAGAAGGAGAAGGAGAAAAGGAGAAGGGGGCTGGGGAATCAGCTCAGCTGAAAAGACACTTGCCACACAAGCATGAGGGCAAAGTTCAGATGTCTAGCACCCATATAAATGCCAGGTGCATGTGGCAGCCTGCTTGTCATTTTATTATGGCAGAGACAGAAACCACAGAGCCAGGAGAAAACTAGCTTGTTTGTATATTGACAGGCTCTGAGATGAACTCTGACTCAAAGATTAAAGTGGAGAGCAGTTGAAAAAAGACTCCTGACCTCAGCCTCCAGCTCACCTGAACACATACATGAGCCCCCTCACATGTGAGCATGCATACACACCATACACACAGATGAAGGAAGGAAGGAAAGAAGGAGTGAGTAAGAGCAAGCATAATAGATGACAGAGAAAAATGTTAGCAAGTGGCCCTGTCAGATAGCCATAATAAATGCCATAATATATAAATATCCTCATTTCTAAATTATACTACTACTGCTGCTCCTGCTGCTGCTGCTACTACTAAGTTTACATATTTATCAGGTAAAATAAGAAGCTGTCTATCCAGCTTCCAAAAGTAACAGAATTCAAATTCCAGGTACTGTCTGTGAAACGATGGATGATGTCACTGGAAATTTTTGATCATATCACACGACACAGGTAAATAGGAGAGAAATCCCCATAAATATCAGATCTCATGATCCCTTCCGTTTGAGATCGAGATGCTGCTAGATTTCCACGAATCACATGAACTCGCTCAGGCAGAAGCCTACTATGTACAGTTATTGCATGTTAAGTACGGGAACAATGAAGAAAGAGAAAGATGGCCCAGACTTCGTGATGATTGCTTCTATCTTTTACCCAAGCATCTCTGAGAGCAAAAGCCCTATGGATTTTGGATTTTCTTTCTTTCTTTCTTTCTTTTTTTTTTTTTAAAAGCATATATATATAATGCTATAATTCAGAGATGGGACTCAAGTCTAGGCATGGAATTCAGTTATACTTTGTATATATGTTATAGACATAGCTTGAATGTGATTTTGTACAATATTTTTGTATGCTTGTGTTTTTGCTGGCCTGGCATACGAAATGTGTAATTTTCCCCTTGTAGCATCATGCAGATGCTCAGTTTTGGATTTTGTCATTTGGGTTGGAAGTGGTCTGTTTGCTAATGGTCATGGTAAGAGTAGCAATGACAAAACATGTAGCCTAGGGTGGCTGAGAACTTGATGGACTTAGTGACATCTTAACACTAGTACGAGGTGCAAAGGGTGACAAGTTCAAAAGGTGCATAGTATGACCTCATAAGCTATCTAACACCATTCCAAAGGCACATAGTATGACCTCATAAGCTATCTAACACCATACCAAAGGCACATAGTATGACCTCATAAGCTATCTAACACCATACCAAAGGCACATAGTATGACCTCATAAGCTATCTAACACCATACCAAAGGCACATAGTATGACCTCATAAGCTATCTAACACCATACCAAAGGCACATAGTATGACCTCATAAGCTATCTAACACCATACCAAAGGCACATAGTATGACCTCATAAGCTATCTAACACCATACCAAAGGCACATAGTATGACCTCATAAGCTATCTAACACCATTCCAAAGGCATAAAGTATGACCTCATAAGCTATCTAACACCATACCAAAGGCACATAGTATGACCTCATAAGCTAACATACCAAAGGCACATAGTATGACATCATAAGAAGCTAATACCATACCAAAGGCACATAGTATGACCTCATAAGCTATCTAACATACCAAAGGCACATAGTATGACATCATAAGAAGCTAATATCATACCAAAGGCACATAGTATGACATCATAAGCGGGCTAACACTATATCCAACTAGCTTTAAAAATTTACCAAGGCAAAGAACAGCATTGGGAGTAAGCTTCAGAAACCAAAGTGGTTCTAACAACAAAGAATAAATCATTTTCCCTGTCACTAGAGCAAATGGTTTTCATTCAGGCATATGGAAAGATTTAACTTTCAATCCCCAACTCTAAACCTACTTCTGGGAGAAACCCATTACAATAATGAAGGAATGAACCAATTGGACGATAAATCTTGATTTTTGTAGAGAATATAGAAAATGCTTGGAGGTATACCATCATTTCCATGCTTTCTGTTTATTCCAAACACCCACATCTTTGCCCACAGGCAGGCTGTGGTTTGTAACTGACTTCAGAGAGTGGATGGAATTTGTTGAATATTTTCCCTCCAAAAACAAGTTAGTAACATTGGGGCGAGTGGATGGGCATGCAAAAACTTAAAGCAATCTAGGTTTTAGAGCAGTTGAAGGACACTTCCCTGGAAAAATAACTAGATCAAAATCCTGACTGACCTGAGTATTCAACAGAGTGGTCATTAAAAGCCAAAAAGAATGAATCTGAGCATGGGTGTGGCTACCACCCTTCCAGCCCTCCCACCAGAAACTTCCAGATTCACACAATGTTTTACATTGTTTCAGCAAACTTACTCCAGCACCTTCCAATTAGTTTCCTGGAGGGCCAATTAACTGTAACTTTCACCAGCTTCTCTTTTTAATTCTGCCCCCACCCCACCCCCCACGCGCACACACACACTCAGCTGTGGAAGCTGCAAATTTTGCTTAAAATACAGTGAAGTGTCTTAACTCCCTGAAATAACTGAATGGGATTTTTAGTAGTTTATTCATTAAAATTAACAAACATGGAGTCCATGAACATGGACACTGTAGCAGAGTAATCCTTCTGCTGTTTCTTAAAACTCCAGAAACTGGGGCTCAATTATATGCAATTCTCATGGTTCAGCACACTCACAAACAAGTGCTTGTTTTGTCTTGTTTCATATTTTAAGTTTTTTATTATATATACTTATTTGTTTATTGATCTATTTATTTGTCTATCATCTATATCTATGTCTGTCTGTCTATCCATCTACCTGTCTGTTTATCCATCTACCTACCTATCTGTCTGTCTGTCTATCTACCTACCTATCTATCCGTCCATCCGTCCGTCCATCTGTCTGTCTGTCTATCCATCTACCTCTATCTGTCTGTCTGTCTATCTATCTATCTATGTATCTCTGTATCTATCTATCTATCTATCTATCTATCTATCTATCTATCTATCTATCTATCTACAGTGGGCAGAGCCGTGTGCCACAGCTTGCTCATGGAGGTCAGAGGACAACTTGTAGAAGTTATTTCTTGTTTGTTCACTACATGAGATGAAACTCAGGTTGTCCAGCTTCCAGGCAAGTCTTCTTACTGGCTGAACCATCTCACCAGTTCCTGTCATGCTTTTTTCTCAGAGATTTATTTTAATATATTATATATATATATATATATATATATATATATTATATATAGTTTATATTTATATATATAAATATATATTATATTTACATAAATACATTTATATAATAAAATTAAGTTGTATCTAATATATAAATATTAAACTATAAAATTGAATCGTATACCATATTAAATATGTTAATTATATATTTTAATAAATATATTACAATATATTGAATACAATACACAATTGCTTGTCTGAGTGAGTGTATGTGCATGTGTTCTGGGCCTCTCAGAGGACAGAAGAGGGCATTGGATGCCCTGAAGCTGGAGCTGGAGTTTACAGGCATTTGTGAGTCTCTGGGTACTGGGACCCAAACTCCAGTCCCCTGAGAGAGTAGCACTCCTAACCACTGAGCTCCCGCCCCAGCTCCTCGATGTCCCCTTTTCCTTCTTTTTAATGTCTGTAATCTGAACTCTCTTTGCTCCACTTACCTGCAATACAATTTCGCAAGCTCAAATATCAGAGTCATCACCAGTCATTTACAATGAGGTGCATGTGTGTGTGTTTTCTTTTCCCGTCTGCTTGGGGATTAGACGTATGGGAAATTTAAGGTACATAATGGTTTTAACAGCTTTATGAGGAGCAGAAGGGCACTCGGTCACACTAAATTTCATGTTAATTATAAACTACATAGTGATTTCAGGTGTGCTTTCAAGATGTTAGCTGTGCTTTAAAATACAGAAGCCGGATGGATGTCCAGTGATTTGGCAGAGCCCCACTTAGTTTGTTCAATTTTATGCAATGAAGGATACCAGGATGGATTTTGATTATATGCTCCATAGTTAGCGATTTACAAAAGGCAGAACTGTAGCATTTTTCTAGAGGAGATTTAAAATAAACATATCTTTGGGTGTTAACAGAGGGCAAGCTCAGGGAGAAGGTATGAAACAGTTATTATCTTTAGGTCTGAGTTATCATTTATAGATAAGCTGGTGATTTCCTGTGCAAACGACCGCCATGTCAGCATGCCTCTAAGATTTATGGTCTCTGCTAAAGACACACAGAAAAGTTATCTGTGAGCCCCTCGTTGGGGGGGTCATTAGACTTCGCAGTGTTAAGGCTCATGAAAAGAATCATTATTTGGGGTTTTTAAAAACTGAGAAGCATTTTGGCCTAAGAAGGCATCCTTAATGGCTGTCTTTAAAAATTAGGCTAACGGAGGAGTGAACAGACCACAGTCTAGGTTACCTTACATGGATAGTTGGTTTTCAAAATGTCAGAAGTCCATAGAACTGACGTTACAAATATTTCTATATTAATGTTCATTTTGATTAGAGACCTGTCTGCTCCTGACAGCTTCCTGTCGTGGATTCTAAGAAGAAATTGAGCATCCTTGGAGTTACTCCAGTTGTGCGGTGACAGCCACTAGGCAAGCATTGCCTCTTCCCATCTACAGACAAATTACTGTCCAGAAAAGGACACACTTGCAGAATAGTCGACTGATTATATATCTGCCTAGACAGAGTAATCAGCCCTTAATAATTCTGCAGCACTAAGGTCTGTCAGATGATTCTGGGCCAGAAGGCTGAAGATTTGATGCTCCAACGTTCGGTAGTATAGGTGCTTTTCAGGTGTTCAGAGGTCTCTATAAATTGGCTAAGTTTTAGAAGCTATGCTTTGTGCTTCCCATAATTTCAGTTAACTCAGTCATTCTGGATTTCTGATGGGGTTGAAGACTTATAGTCTCATAGCCAATCCTGGCTATTTACTTTGAGAGAAATGAGTAGATGGTTTTCAACTGACATTCATTCTAAAGCCAAGAAAAAAGCCAGGTTCAAAACTAAGTGTTTTAGTTAGGAGAGATGACAGAGGTTCTGGTTAGTCAACAAAATGATGGACTGGGTATGAGGACTATCTTGTACCTCACTGGTACAATTAGGAATAACTATGCTCTAATTGCATTTTGAGAGAAAAGTTTTATTCTAACAGGAAGGGTGAAGCTAGGTGATGAGAGAGAGAAAGAGAGAGAAAGGGGGGGGGGCATGGAGGCAGATGTTCACGTGTCTCCACCAGTCAAAGATAGTTTTTATATCTAGGTTGGGTAGTGGGTTATACTTCTGATTGAGCGTTACCAAACTTATAAAGCCTTTGATTAACATTTTTAAAAAATGTATAAAAGCAAAAAGGAAAAGGGGGCATGGGATAGGGGTTTTCTAGGGAGAGGAAATGGGGAAAGGGGATGGCATCTGAAATGTAAATAAAATATAAAAAAAAATAAAAAATAAAAAAATTTTTTAAAAATTAGGCTAATGTTATAGAACTCTGAAAGCCACACAGAGGGGTAAGGAGTAGTGTGTGCATCTCTGAGAAGCTTCCACTCAGACAAACTCAGCTTCTCCTAGCAGCACTAGATAGTAGCATGGTCTGGGGACCTGGTGTGTGGATTAACATGGTTCTGAACATTACCAGTGTCTTGTCCCTGCGCTTTCCTGTGACCATCCACAGTGACCACTTACAAATGCTGCCCCTGCACCACACAAGGAGACAGACCTTCCTGTCCTCAGTTTTGTTAATAAACTTGTTTTCGAATGGGGTTTAGGTGTTTTTTTTTGTTTGTTTTTTTTTGTTTGTTTTTTTTTGTTTGTTTTTTTTTTTTTTTCCCTATTTAATCCTTTCCATCGAACTCCACATGTTTGGAGCAGAACATGACTCCAGTTTTCAGAGTATTCTTTTTATTAGAAGTTAGATGCCTCAAGAATAGAGTTGACTATTCCAAACAATTATATTGTTTTAAAGTTGGAGGTGCATTGGGAAGAGATAAAAACAAATCTAAAAACCTCTTTCTCCAGGCATACTCCCCAGTCTTAATACTGGTATCAAGCATTTCTTCTCTAAAGCACCTACTGAACTCCAGTCAGGCACAGGAGGACATAGACGTTGTTCATCTTTTCTGCCTGGTTTGCACAGGACTTTCCCAGTTTCACTTCTGAAGTCTCACATCTGGGAACCCCCGGGCCCCAGGATAGTCAATCACTCTACCTGTGACACATCTGCTTGTTAGACTAACATGTTTTACAGTTTTACAGTGGAACACTATGGTGTCAGGCCATAGCTTGATTATAATTGTGTGTCATTTTCTTTTTTTGCTAAAAGAAAGAAAGAAAGAAAAGGAAAGAAAGAGAGAGAGAGAGAGAGAGAGAGAGAGAGAGAGAGAGAGAGAGAGAGGAAGGAAGGAAGGAAGGAAGGAAGGAAGGAAGGAAGGAAGAAAGGAAGAAAGAAGAGAAGAGAAAGAGAAAAGAAATTTAAAACCAATATGCAAATGTTATTTGTTGTCAAGTCAAAACTCGTGGGACCTCTTCCATAGCCACTGAATTTTGCTAACTGAAAGAGGTTTTTCTAGCTTGATTTCTTTATAGACCAAGTTCTACTTTAGGGTTCTAGTCAACATCTACTATAACTTTTTCCTTAATTTCATGTAGAATTTCTCTTGGATCGATTGTTTTTTCAGTATACGATTCCTTTTGAGTTATTTAATAATTTGCCTGAGTGATAGGCTCTGTTACCATGTGTGTGAATAATATTTTATGCTCTTGGTTAGTGATTTCAGCCTGACTCAAAATGATTGCTCCTTAGCATTGAAGACCTTGCTTCTGGGACTGAAGGCATTGCCTCTGCCAAATGTATCATTTAGTGTAGCCAGTAAATCTGCTCTGAGAGTGACTCTTACAACTTAGTTGTGTGTGCGTGCATGTGTGTGTGTCTGTGTGTCTGTGTGTGTGTGTGAATGCATGTATGAGTATGTGTGTTATGTGCAGTTAGGGTTTTTTTGTGACTAATATTTGAACTTATAGTCCAAACACCTTAAACTCATGTCCTCCAGCCCTACTTCTGAGCGTATAGACATGTACAACCATGACCATCCACTGACCCTTGCTTGAACCTTTCTTGTCTCTCTCCCTCTGGCGGAGGGTCATCCCAGATAGTTCAGATTCCTAAAATTAGGACAAATGAAAGTACTTAAAAGAACCATCTAGAATATGGTAGGGAGACGAGGGGGATTTCTGCTAAGCAGGTAGCAACTCTCTTGCCAGGTGTTTATGTGTAAGAAGGGCTCGATGGCTTAAGTGTCCGCTTCTTACCGGGACATCTAATTTAATTGGATTGAAACTTAAGTTCTGAAATTATTTTATGTTTTGAAAATTCTTCCAACAAGAATTAGTTAATCAATGACCAAAATAGAAGCTATGAAAAAAAAATTATAGCAGGAAATAGAATCTTACAACCTGGATACATTCCTGAAATTTCACTGTGGTTTGGCTCTGGCAGATTACTATTTTCTTTGTGGCTTAAACAATATATTTAGACTTAAGTTTTAAGTGTGGGAGCCTCATGTGTAAACACCACCAAATACCATTCATTTAATGGATGGAGGGGGACACTATTTTGTTGCTTCATTTCCTCTGGAAAGCCCATATCTTTTGGGAAGGCTTAAACTCACATTGTACTCTCCTTAAGGCACGAAAGGCATTCAACCCAGTGTATTTGAACGCAGCCACAAAATTCCCACAATTGACACTCAGATCCCGATGCTAGAGTGGGCACGCTGTGTAAAATCTACTCATACGCATGCCCCTCACTAATCCTGTCAGACCCAGAATGGTGAGAGGGCCCCCTTAGGGTTGGAGACGCTGCTCAGTTGAATGAATTAAATATGGTGGGTTTTACTGGACCCTGAAGTAGCAGTAGCTAGCACTGAATCCCACGTGAATGTAGCGACTGTACCGGCCAGCATAGGTAAAGCAGTGTCTGTAATGTCCTGAGTCATAACGGGCAGCACAGGCAACGTGATTTTTATGGTGGCAGGACTTGTATGGACCTTTGTTACAGGCTAATCAGTCATGCTGTTTCTTGGCATGAAACAGGTAAGAAGCCTACTGCTTCTGTTTGATCTGTAGAAGCAGAATATCTTTCAAACGAATGAAAGAAAGGCCACATTGAGTCATAGCAATAGGGGATTTCAGACTGTAAACCAATTTCCAGGCTTGAGCCAGTTTGCAGGCCCAGAACCCCCTGAATGAAGGGATAGCCAGACCCTCCTGAGGAAGGACCTTTATAAAATATGTGAGGATTTTACTGTTAGCCTTTTCTTCCCCAGTCCTTCCCCCAGAGGGACCTACAGTGTTTTACAAGGGTAACTGTATACTGGGGGAAAAGAAACAATCTAGGTCTGGTGCCATATATGTAACTCCAGCAGTAAAGAGGCAGAGACAGATGGAACCCTGTGGTTCACCAGTAGGCTAGCCAGGTCTGCTTGGCACACTCTAGGCCAACTCCCTCAGAGACTCTGTTTCCAAAACCAAGGTGGAGGATACCTGAGTAAAAACACCCCCAAGGTTGTCCTCTAACGTCCACACACATGCACACCTTCAGGCAAGTGTATACACACATACACACATACACACACACACACACACACACACACACAGAGAGAGAGAGAGAGAGAGAGAGAGAGAGAGAGAGAGAGAGAGAGAGAGAGACTCTTTACAGTAAATCCACTACAGTTAATATAGCCTACCTAAACTTTACTACACAGGTAAGAGACAATTCCTCCAGTTTCCTTTGAAAGACATTAACAGCATTTTAGAGGAAGAATGATCTGTGAAGTTGGGGCTCCCTGAGGTATTTTTGAAATGATAATCATATTAAATGCAGAGCCTTGCTAAGATCAGCAAGACCACTGTGTGCTCGCTCACAGGCCAGATGAAGAGTTCCATAGAGTTAAAGATGCTTGGCTCTGGGGAAGATTAAAATAGGCAGGGTTTTCTTGCACTAAGCCCCTTCTTACTCTCTTCCCCTCCCTGGGGGTGAAATTATTCAAATTTAACGTTTCCTTTCTTTTGGGAAGTGAAAAACCCACATTCACAAAACCAGAGATTTTTTTCAGGAAGTCTTGGTGGCCATGCTGCAGGCCATGGGATGGATAGAGACTGAGCAGTCACTGTGAAATGTTTTTCTGGAAGTCAGTCCTTCCTCTCCATTCGTGGTTCCTTTGTCTCTCAAGCACTCCCTGAAATCTGAAGGCTGATGTTAAATAA
Source organism: Arvicanthis niloticus (assembly GCF_011762505.2). Classification (NCBI taxonomy): domain Eukaryota; kingdom Metazoa; phylum Chordata; class Mammalia; order Rodentia; family Muridae; genus Arvicanthis; species Arvicanthis niloticus. The sequence continues at coordinate 16,046,386 of NC_133436.1, read as the reverse complement.
ACACTCCGTGATGTATTTGGTAATTCACTTTTTTGTGGCTATGTCAAAGCCTCTTTTCTTTGACTGATGTGGCAAGGTGGAGGAGACCTCCAGAAGAAGAAAATAACCTTCCTTTCTATAACACTGGTGGGTGGTGGAGTCGACTTTCCCATGAGTTCCTGAATAAGAGCAGTGTCTGTACCGGAGCCTGCTTCAGATCAACCCAGCTCCTTGCCATTAAATATACAGCTGGATGAAGGCTCAGGTGGCGGCAACCATTCCCCTGAACATGATTTTATTAAAGAACCGTCACAGGCAATCTCTTTGCAGTGTATATTTTATTTATGAAACAATTGAACTATTTGTGTTCCTGTACAAACATTGCTCTTACATGTGATATGTATATATGTGTGTGTATGTGTATATATATGTATATATACATATATATGTGTGTGTATGTGTGTATATATGTGTATATATGTATATATGTGTATATATGTATATATGTGTATATATGTATATATGTATATGTGTGTGTATGCGTGTGTGTATGTGTGTGTGTGTGTGTATACATGCTTGTGCACATACATGTGGAGTCCAGAGATCAACACTGGTTGTCTCCCTCAACTGTTCTCCACCATACTCTTTGAGGCAAGGTCTCTCCATGAACCTGCACTCATCAGTTTGGCTAGGCTAGCCAGAAAAATGAGCTTCTGGGATCCTCCTTTCTCTCTGCCTTGTTCCCCAACACTGTGGTTACATGTCCATGTCCCCTCTAGCTTCTTTGTGGGTTCTGGGAAACCAAAATCAGGTCCTCTGCTTGCATAGCAAGCATTTGACTAATTAAGCCACCTCTGTGGTCCTGGGAAATTTTTAACACCACACCCAGATGAATCTTACTCATGTTAAAGTAAATTCACTGTGTTCCATAACACGGCTCCTTTTCACCACTTAGCCCCAGAGGCTACCATGCCTCACATCATTGATCTAGTGAACTCTAACTCAGAAAAAATGGTTCTTCAGATGTGTGTCTGCTAAAAAAAAAAAAAAAAAAAAAAAATGGCTGTCAAGTATCAAGTTCTGTGGCTTCCCCCATGGTATTATTATGTATAGACTGAAAAAAATCTTCCCTTCACAGGTACCTTCCCTTTTCCTTATTTAAGTCATTGATCTCTTGGCAGTCTTTTATAACCCACCCTTCTCCCTCCCCTGCTGTGCTACTAAGACTCTGATTTTAATACTATGGTTGTACTACTCTAAGTATTCAGAAGCACACATGGCTTAGTCCTGACTGTATCCTTAGTCTCTACCTTGACAAAGTATCAGTGCTCAAATGTTGGGGGATTTTCAAGGTGTTTTGGGAATCTGTCATGGAGTGCAAAGACAGGAGAATTCCTGGAAGTTCCCAGACCAGCTAGCCTGCCATCCATAGTGAGAACAACCAGAGAACCTGTCTCAAACATCAGAGGGTCTCTGACCTTCACATGTGTGCCATGGTATGTGATCACAGACATTGATACACATAAGTGGATGTGCACATGCATTCTTGCACAAACAGAGACAGACACACACATACAAACACACACAACGAGAGACAGAGTGACGGAGAGATTGATTTTACTTAGAGCCTTCCTTCTCTGTGAAAAATGAGAGAACCCTGCGGGGAATTTGAGGAAGGGTCCCCTACTGGAAACCCCGGTCCTTATTTCTGCACTTGAAGAAATAAATCCATGTTAAGTCAGTTTGCTTACCACTAATTCATTTCGCAAAATAAATGAAAAATGGCCACATCCTAGCCTATGAATAGCATAGCTGTCTGCTTTACCTTTCCTTTTATACAAGCCCACAGCCAGCATACCGTGAACTCTAACCCAGATTTGGGAAGCCCTGCTGTGTTCTCAACTTAACACCATTTACAGAAACTCCATCAGTTCTACCTTGTGCTCATGAATGAGCCCATGGAAACCAGGAATTGACATAAGCTAGAGGCTGAGCTTGCCTTAAAAAGCTCAGCTCATTCCACAAATATTATTTATGTATTGCATGCAGAGCCTGGCGAGACATGCCAATCAGACGCTTAGTATCTAAATTGGGTGGCTAGAACCTTCACTTTGACAAATTGTTCCTAATATATCTGTCAAAAATGCCACAGAAAACAATCCAGCTTATTAAAAACTGCTTGATATATGTAGGTTTTCTAAGAATACAGCCACTTGTACTGGAGAAGTGGACTCCTCAGAGATACTAGGCTCCACTCACTGGATAATCCCCTGGGCCTGGCACAATGCCTGGCACACATAAGACATTCACTGCATAACTGGATTAAAGAATGGGTGAAGTTAATAGATATCCCAGTTAGGAGACCAAGAAATACGAGCTTTTAAAAGGTTTCTCCACTTTCCATAGTCTCACTTCCATGCTCTAGATGGCTGGCTAGTTAGTGGGTCAGTTTGAAAGTGATTGAAACTCACCAGGTTTCTGTCAAAAGAAGCCAGCCAGAGATATGAAGTTTAACACTGAGACTGAAGAAGTATAGAACTTGTCTCTGGAGGGCTCTGTGTGAGCACAAACGTGTGTGTCTGCACGACAGAGCTTAAGCACAAAGAGAATTAATAACACGTTATGATGTAGTTCTTCATCTCTGTGGATGAAAAACTTCAAGCACTTGTCAAATGTACTTATCCCAAAATGTATGACCATCTGAATTCTCTGCCATATTCCACTCCCATCTACCGGGAATTCTATAGCTGCTGGGTTTCCTTGCTTATGTCCAAGTGATGTGGTCATATATTGTCCAGAAGTAGAACTTTCTTCTATGGAAAAAGAATACTAATAATATCAGTGAACATTTATAACAAAAAAAAAGAGATGGGAAAAGAGAATATTCTTTGAATTGTACTTATTTTTGTAAGCTTTTGTTTATTTATTTTAGTCATTACCTTCATAGGAAAAGCAGGATGACTTTTAGGTGGTGTGTGTGTGTGTGTGTGTGTGTGTGTGTATAAGGCTTGAACGTGGAGCCTTGTGAATGCTATATCTAACATTAACAAATGGGAAAATACAAATTTAAACCGTAATGACATCGCTTTATACCCATCTAGATGGATGGAAATGAAGCATGCGGTATCACGTGCTGGCTATACTAGTTGATGCATAAGAACTTGCACATGCCCTGCATGGAATATAAACCAGTACAATCTGTTTAGAAAAGGGTAAACATGTACTTGCTGAACAATTCAGCCAGTATGTTAAATAAGAAGATCCAGGCACGTGCAATATGGAATGTCCTAGATGTGAACACAGAGGACACATGTGATATGGTTTACATCTAAGAAACCCTGAACATAATGTAAAGATCCCCAAAATAAGTATATACAGCCATATCATTGAAATACAGTCTGCCAACTATAGCTAGGGCACACCCATCATAGCGATGATGTTGCTACCAGACATGCTACCAAACATGATTGTGTGGTTCATCAGGGACAGCGATGTCATGATTCAATGTGACTATAAATAGATACGGAGTCTAAATTCTCTCCTGTTCACATCTGTGAGGAGCAGGGGGGTATCTGTTTTCCAGGTGAGGCTTCATTGGCTTTAATTGGTCTGAGTTGGGCAATGTGACTATCAATGAACCAACCAATCACTATAATTAGGGGGAATCAATCATAAGTGATGGCATATTGTGTGTAAGAACTTTATTACACATGGGCTAAGATAAGGGCAAGGAAAATGCCAGTTTATGCAAGAACTATAAAGAAGATAGCTGGATGTTAGGCATCTGTAACAGCAGATAATATCATCCCACCCCCCTAAATAGAGCATGGTTAAATGTTTTATGGCCTACAAATGAAATGAAGTTGTTCAACGGACATAGAGAAGCAAGAAAGTGTTGCTCTCTGCAGAGAGTGAGAGACCTTGGAAGACTCAGTCCTAAATGAGATGTCTTCCTCAAATCCCTCTCCTCAGGGCACAAGGAACTCAGGACAAGCGGAAGAGGAGGAAGATTGTAAGAGCCAGAGGGGATGAATGACAGTAAGGAAACAGTGTCTTCCAGACACAACAGGACTGACGCATGTATGAACTCACAGAGACTGTGGCCACATGCACAGGACCTGCGCATGTCCAAGCCAGATGGGGTCCTGGCACTGAGAGGGGAAATAGACACAAGCTCCCATGCCTAACTAGGAAGCTATCTCCAGTTGGCATCCACTTGCTGTCAACTCAGAAAAAGATTAGTTTTCTCCAATGGAGTCTCATGGAGTAAACAAATCACAGTAAGTCTCAACGGTAGATGCCCAGCACAAAGTGTATTTGGGGAGGTTTTATTTGGTGGGGAGGGGTCATATAGCTTTGTTTGGGTATTTTTTTTTTACTTTACCAATTTTTCACTTGTGCACTGTGGTTTCTAATTTTGTGTTTTATGGGGTGTGTGTGTGTGTGTGTCTTCGTCTGTGTGTATGTGCTTCTTTTGCTTTTCTTTATTTCTTATTCTGTTTGTTTGTTTGTTTGTCTGTTTGTTTTCTAAAGAGAGAGAAAGAAGCCATGGCATTGGCTAGGTAGGAGGTAGAGAGGATCTGAGATGAGATGAGGGAGGGAAATCCATGATCAGAATATATTACATGAAGTAAAATTTACTTTCAATGAAACGTAACAACTAAACAAAGAAAGTGTCTCTATGTTGCCATAGACCCAAAGTCCCAATATATCTTATCAGTGTTCCCAGGTCTATGGACACAGATGAGACATTTGTGGAATGGTACCCCAAATGGCAGGCTGGGGGAAAAGCAAGACTCTCTAATCCAAACAGAAGATCGTTGAAGTTTTATGTGGTCACATGTTCTATTCCCTCAAAAATACTGTCTTTATCTACTTGATGAACCAAAGTATTGGTTTAAAAATACTTTCTATAAACTTCGAGGGCTATGGAGAGATTTTTGAGGTTGGTTGGATGGATGGCTGCTAATTGATATTATCATCGTTACACACTCTTCTGAAGCTCTGTCATTTCTGATAGGCCCTATGAGAGCCCACCCTTGCTTCATTTCCTCATGCATTGTTTCCATGTGTTTTACTCAGGAAAGTAACAAGTCCATGTGTTATATGTCAAATAAGTAACATCTTATGACAGATGTTCATGCTCAAGAATTATTCTAAGTAGAATCAGTCTCCTTTAAGACCATGTATTGAGAGCTGTCTCTAGCAAGTCACATAATAGTCTTTTGATTTTGTCCTCCGTATAAAAAGCAAAGTTGGTTTCTTCCCTGGGCAATTTTGTTAGGATCCATTCTGGATTCTCTAGGTTCAATCCTGTGGCTCTTGCCACACAGCGTTTCATCTCATGTCTGTATGTCACCTAAAATTAAAGGTGAGCTAGTTTATTTTTAGACACTGGAGTTAAAAGGACATGGTGCTCTATTGGACACACAGTTCCGCTTTATGAAACCAACCCTGACATTTTATTTATTTTTATACGTGAACTCACATTACCTGATTTTGCCTTTGTAACTTACTTTCAACATCACCTTGCTTGCCTTCCAGACTCTAAGCTTAGCACTGTGCTTTGGCCAAAAAGCAATAAAATGAGACCTGCTTTGCTGCGCCTTGGGGAAGGCTGATCACCGTTTTCTTGGCACGTATATCATGACATTGATGGCTATTTTATAACATTTCCCTAACCTTCCTTCCAAAGTGTAATGAAGGTTTGTTTCCGTGTTCCCACATCAAATCCTATTTGTATTTAATGCCCTGAGCACACTCCATTAGTGGATTTTGTACTTAAAGCCAGATAATCAAATATTCTTGATTTTTAAAAAAAAAAAAAAAATTCCACATTGGATTTCTAGAGCAGCCAATGAGATTCCCAGGTGTCCGCCTATAAATAATCACGGCGGCTTATAAATGTTCCTCCCCCCACCCCTTACCTTGTATTCCTATCGGGCCAAAAATAACAGTGTGCTAATTTACCTCACATTGAATTTCCTGACTATACAGTGTTGCTGTTCTTTTGAAAACACAAATGCATCTATGCTTTTCTCCGTTTCTCATGAAGAAGCTAGTGTTGAACTGAAAGAGCTCTGTTACTGCCTTTCATATGTCTTTTATGAGAGTAATTCTTCTGAATAGGTCTCTCTGGGGCTCATCTTCATTCTCAGTCATTGTGACCCGACATTGCTGTCATTGGGCAAAATCCATTGTTTTTAGCATGTCGTGTTTCAGATTGTTTTGTGAAACATCTACACTTTTCTAATATTTATAAAGATATTTCTCTTGGAAGCCAGGCAGAGATGAACCCCATATTCCCAGCACTTGGGAGGTGGAACAAGGTCAGATCAGTGTCGTTCCCAATGACATAAAGAGTTCAAAACCAACCTGGGCTACAGAGGGCATTTTCTCATAACACACTCCCTCCATGGAGGGGTGGGGCAGGAGATATTTCTCTCAGGATTGAGGCTAGATCCGTGGTACAGCATTACCTACATCTGTACATGAGGTTCTGGGTCCCATAAAGTAAACAAACTCTATTGTGCTAAATATTCAGCCTTGTCGCATGTACCTGATGGTCACCCACCGGCACATTGCTTTTCACCGTTGTGTAGGGGTCATCTATTCTTTCTCTGTCGATATTTAAGGGTTTCGAAAGGCTGTCAAATGCAGTGGTGGATGCTGATGAAGCACAGTGTGATACATCTAAGCTCTAGTTGTGTACTCAGCACACAGTGTCTCTGTGTTTAAATAGCTATAGAATAATCTCTCTAATGGTGTGGCAGTCACTGGAAACTGGACTTCTGGATTCTTTGTTTGGGATTCTCATGTCTTATTTAAATGGAGTGAGCTTCTTACTATTCTTTTGTTGTACTAGATTTGGTGAAGAGGTTTCTGTTATGTTCATGGAGGAAATTAGACAGTCTCCCTTTAAACTCCCGTTTGGCAATCTTTAAAATAGACCACATTCATCCATTTTTTCAGCATTAATATTTTGGGTTCAGTTATGAGCATTAAACTCACCTTAGAAAATGGTTCTCCCCCAAGATCTTCACACTGATTCCCGAAGATATTTTTCAGTACTATGCATGTTTAAATGTTTTGCACGTCTGTGATGCATTCCTTGAATAATTGTATTTTTGAGTTTTGGGTTTTAAGGCTACATTTTTCGGAAAACAAGTCTTTGTGGTTTCACAGTTTGCAAAGAAGCAGCTTTTTATTTTAACTGTATGTGTGCATGCACACACGGTACTTTTCTAATGTGAGTGAAACTAAATATTTAGTTCATTTCTTTGCTTTGTCCAATTTAAAAAAGTAAAACGCCACCAATTACTTGATTCACAGGCAAAATGGCATTGTTTGATTTCCCACATATAAAATAAAATTACCATCCCCATACCTTGTTTTTAATGACGTGATTAGAATTTTGTCTTTTTTTTTTCAAAAGTCTTACAAGTTTGCACTTTTTTTTTGGACTGTTCTATCCCACACCCTGCTTTCTGTGCTGTTGCTTCTTTACTCTTGCATTATTTTGACACTTCCTTCCGTCACCTAGGATAATTTCTATCATGTTCATAAAGACATAGAGTTGGAAGACTAGAGCACTGGCTGTTCTTCCAGAAGAGCACTCTTCACTTCCCTGCATGCACATGGTGGCTCAAAAACCTCTGTAACTCCATATAGAGAAGAGATATGATGCCCTCTGCTGGGTTTTCCGGGCACTGCACACACATGGTGCACATATATATCCATGTAAACAAAACACTATACATGTTAGATAAAAAGTAATTTCATTTATAAAAATACATCATTGGTAAGTTGTGGTTTTTTCCTTTAAAAGGTGACAACAGTGGCTTTGATGGCTTCACTTGGACAGCATATATATATATATATGTGTGTGTGTGTGTGTGTGTGTGTGTGTGTGTGTATTGAATCTTCAAATGCTGACATGTCCACAGTTCTTCCTTTTCAAACACAGTGACGAGACAACAGAAACAAAAACAGAACACAAATTCAAAATCTTCCAGCTTACCTCTGTAAGATTCCGCCTTCTAACCGCCTCACAGAGATGGAAGCTAGGAAGGATTTGTGGATAGAAACATGGAGGGGAACTCAAGGGACTTTGTCCATGGCCTTGGAAACTAAATCTTAGGAATGCAGCCTCTGAGACTGGCTGACATCTTTACCCCTGCTCTACTTTAAGGCTCTGGGTTCATCTTTCCTCTTTTAGGAGAAACACTTCCTGGTTTGTGGGGAATGGTTAGAATTCTTTGCTTTCAGAACTATTGAAAGTTCAAATCTTGAATTTTCCAAGACAAGGAAAAAAACCAAAGATAAGTGGGCATTTGTATCCTTTCAATACAGCATCCTATAAGATTTGTGGGTTTTTAATTATTTTTATGATTATTTTAGAATAATTGTGACATTTTCTTGGGAAATTCTGGCCCCATAGCAGCTAATTTTTTTTAACCTTGCTGCTTCAAGTTTCTCATCCATCTCATCCATGTTCCATTAAAAGAGTATTATGGGGCTGAGGAGATGGATCAGCATGTAAGAGCATTTGTACAGGCATGAAGACCCCAATTCATATCTCTGGCAGCCATGTGAAAAGCTATGTGTGACTCTAACACAGGAGGATCACTCAAGGTCACTGGATTCCTCTCTCAAAACAATGAAATGGAGGGTGATAGAGCAGGACACCCAGTGCTCGGTGTACACATATGACACACACAGACACACGTGCACATACACACCCCACACATGCACACAGACATGCACACATGCACATAACACACCATACACTTGCACACACACACAGACATGCACACATGCTCACACATGCACACACGCACATACATATATCATACATGCACACAGACACACACATGCACACACACCATACTCACACATGCACAACACACACCATATTCACACGTGTACACAGACACACATACATACACACATATGCCATACATGCATACATGCATGCACACGCACAGTCATGCAGACACACATACACCATACACATGCACACACACATACACCATACATGTGCACATACATGCACACACACAAACACACACACATATGTGCACACACACATACACACACACAGACATGCACACACATGCACATACATATACCATACATGCACACATGCACACACACATACATCATACATGTGCACACACATATGTGTATACACACACCATACATGCACACACATACAGACATGCACACACATGCACACATATACACACACATATACCATACATGCATGTATACACACACACCATACACACACATACTCACACACATGCTCATATACACCATACACGGGCACATGTGTGCACATACAAATATATATAATTCTGAGAAACAGTATCTCTGTAAACTCAATTTACTTTTTGTGTTTCTACTATAGGTGAGGACCGACATTAGGAGACGTGAGTGAAGACATCAGAAAAGTGAGCTTCAACTACAAAGGTGAGCGGCTTCCTTTTTTCTTTCTTTCCTAGTCTGATAGGTTTTTCAGCCACTTGACTGTGAAATATATGTCAAAATGTTAATATAATTTATGTTTATTAGGTATTTTATGAATATATACTAAGGCCATTTTAAATTTTTAAGTAGTTTTTAACTACTTCGTAATCCACAATAACAACTGTTGTTCTGCAAGTATATGAAGTGAAAGGTAATGCTTACATCCCAATAATACACACCTAGGTAAAAATGGGGTCAAAAAAGAACCTATCCTAGCCAGACCTGTTTCTTCTGTTAGCCTGCTGCCGGCTAATGAGTCTGTGTTCCTTTGAGATGCTTTTCATTGGCCTGACAAAGTTCTGCTCGTCCCTTTTAGCTTCTTTCTCTCAAGATTTAAGATTTAAAAACCCCTCTCAGATGTTGTAGTGGTTGATGGTACTTGAATGTTGTAGTTTAAAAGGTGAAGGGAGGGCCCGAGCTCACTCAGTCTAGGCTCTTGTTTGACGGTTCCTTTCCATCGTGTTTGAGACTATTAAACTCTCACCACGGTTGAGGCAGTTTATAAACTGAAGAACACCACTCAATCCCGTATCAAAATTCCATAAAATGATAGGAACGTATGAGAATTTTTCTAAGCATTGGGTAAGCACAGTGTTCCTGTGTGTGTGTGTGTGTGTGTGTGAGTGTGTGTGTGTGCATTTGTTTGTTTGTTTATACTTTTTAATTTTATGAAAAACTGAGAGAAAAAAGAAACTGAACTTCCACAATGGGTTAGAACAGTGATTCTCAACCTTCCTAATGGTGCAATAGTTTAATGGAGTTCTTCATGTTGTGGTGACCCCCCCAACCATAAATTTATTTTTGTTGCTTCTTCATAACTGTGATTTGGCTACTATATGAATCACAATGGAAATAACTGTGGTTTTGGACGGTCATAGGTGACCCCTGTGAAAGGGTCCATTCAATCCCCACAGGGGTCATGACCCACGTGTTGAGAACCACAGGGACAGTACTTCATGGCCTCAAGCCACAAAGTAATAGTGCTTCCCGGGAGCTGCACACATTTGATGTGCTGAGCACTTCTGGAAGAGTTCAAAGTCGTCAGAAAGACCATCTTTCAATGGAGTCAAGCCTGTGTCTAAACTCATCAGAATTCATGAGACAATGAGTTACCCCTGCAGGTCTTTGCCATTGCCAGGAAATGTCCCATCAATTATTTCGCTTAACTGAATGTGTCTAGAAGGCTCACTTGGAAAAAAAAAAAAAAAAAAAAAAAGAGTTTGTGGTCCAAAGTTGGTTTATCCATTAGGGTCAGTGCCCACAGTTACCTATAATAACCTATGCAAATATTTTAATTAACTTCTTTAAAGTATAAGAAAATATAAAGATATTAAGGAATATATAGTATTGGATCCAAATTACATTTGTCTTGATACCAACATAACTAATTCACATCATTTTAATAATTTTTATGAAAAGAGGAAGATAAGGGTGCCCAAAGCCTACAAGACCCATATGACCCCACCTGAGTCCCACTCAGACACATGTTTGAGAGAGTTGGTCATTTTGTGGTTTTGTTTGGCATAGAGTAGAAATTTTCTTTAAAAAAAAAAGATTTATTATTTATGCATATGCATGTATGTCCATGTAGGTTTATATGCACCATGTGCAGGCGGGTGCATGTGGAGACCAAAAGATGGCTGATGCCCCTGGAGCTACAGTCACCAGTGGTTGGGAGCACCTGATGTAGGTGCTGGGACTTGAACCCAGATTCTTTCCAAAAGTAGTGAGTGTTCTTACTACAAATCTGTTTCCAACCCCTCTGTCTTCACAACTGTTGTCCTTATCTTCTTCTCTTCTCTTTTTCTCCTCCTCCTCCCCCTTTTCTTCCTCCTCCCTTCCTCTTCTCCCTCCTCCTTCCACTCCTCCTCCCCTCCTCCTCCTCCTTCTTTGAAAGGATTATATTTTCTGTAAATAAGTCTATACATTTTCTTCTTAGAGCGATACTTGGCTATGTCTACAAAGACAGAAAAACTGACATATTGAAATATTAGAGAGTTAACTCTATTCAATCGGTTTTCCTAAAATTAAATAACTATTTTCCTGTCTGACACCCATAGATATCATTTGCTTTGTGGTATAATGCAGGCAGTAAGAAAGTGGTGCCTAACTTGGGGTCTCTTGGTCCCCATTACCTTTATGTCACTGAAGGCTTACGCTCCTTGGAAACTGTTGGCCTACTGTGCCTCCTTGATGCTTGTTTCGGGGAAGTGAGTCCAGAACTGCAGTTCTGGTGTTACAGATCTCTGTGACTAAGTGCAAGTACTTTTCAGTGTCTGTGGTTCATCTGGTTTCACTTACTCTGCAAGCCATGTTCTGGTTTTGTAGAAACTAATTTTGTTTGTCTTTGACTTTGGTGACTATTAGTGATGCAGAGACCACCTCCTCCGAGCCACTTGTTGTCTCAAAGTCAGTTCATTGACTATCTGGGGATCTTCCTTTCAAAGATTAGTTCCCTGAAGACCCAGTCTTTACATGTTGTGCTGACTACCCTAGACCTTAGGAAAAAACAGAAATATAAGAGGAGGTCAAATGCTTCCTGGAAGAATGAGGTAATTTCCTGCTTTAGAAAAAGTCAGGCCTTGCTCTGAAATAGCCTGCTCTTGTATTTGGTAGCGTAGAACACTGGTCAGCCTTTGTTCTCTGGTACCAGAGGGCGTTGGCAGGCATGCAGAAGTGTGTATGTGGTCTCTTAAGAAAGGACAGGAACTTGGGAGCCAGGTACTTACAAGCCACAGTGCTGTCCTCTGGGGGGCAGCACTTTATGTCATAGGCTCCTATCTGACAATGTGGCTGCTACTTAAACAAACTGAACAAGAAGGGTCAGAGAACTGTAGACAGCCTCTTTGTAGCTACTGAAGACTAAGAAATGAGAAGACTGACCGTGATTACCGAGACTAGATTAGGCAATTCTAGCAGATAGAAACCTCAAATATCAGAGGAGAGGTCTGGTACATATAAACTTATGGTTTGTTTACTTGAGGAGAACCAGAAATGTATGTTCTTTCTGTTGAAACGATAGGTATGTATGTGTTCAGTTCAAAGACTACATTTTTTTAGGCACCGCAAAAAAACCCAAGAAAACTACTTTTCTACCTCCTGACCCCGTGGGCTGTTTCCTCCAGTGTCTTGTTTAGGTTTTCTCCCACCCAGCATATTTGAAAAATGACATTGGAGTCAAGATACTGTAAGAGTATATAGATAAAGAGGAGCCCAGGGAACAGAAGCATGCCCTTTACTGTTGCAAGGTCATGCCAGGTATCTTTATTTAAAAAATATATACATTTATATATATATATATATATATATATATATACATCAGACACACCAGAAGAGGGCATCAGATCCCATTACAGATAGTTGTGAGCCATCTGTAATTGTGGGTCAATCTGTGGTTGCTGGGAATTGAACTCAGGACCTCTGGAAGAGCAATCAGTGCTCTTAACTGCTGAGCCATCTCTCTAGCCTCGCACCAGGCATCTTGATCGTTACTCTTCCGCTGGCATTTTCTGAGCCCCTTATACTATTGAGTTGAGTAACGGGTGAGAGAACTCCTTTTCAGTAAAGATGCCAAAGACTTAAGATGGTAGATTTCCCCACACTAGTTAAGATTAAACTTGACTGTGACCAACAGTACCCATGATCCTACCATGCGCAGGGAGTCTCTCTGGAGCATCACTGTCATTCCTTACATCCCTGTATGAGGTGTTCCTCCATCATGAGGAGGACCTCTCACTGAACCCACCCCGAGTCAGTAGCAGCCACTGGGATACCTCAAAAACCAACAATAGTCCTGCAGCTGAAGACTTTGTGGGATGTGAGTTGCAGCTTTTTAACCACTAAAGTTTGCATACCGTTTGGTAAAAGTATGTTGGGAACAAAATAGACCCCGTATGCATCACGGGTCTTGTAGGTGACCTTGCTACTGTGTCCCAAGGCCCTGCAAGTATCTGACTCAGGGCTGATTGATTTGTCGGAAGTCAGCTAATAAAACAATAATCAGTGTCTACATCATTAATGATTCATATGACGAATAAGTAACTCATTATATCAAACTAGACACTGCCGATATGACCATCCGGTAGAATTCTTGGCAGACTACTGGAGCACAGGAACCAGGATGCAGCATGCAACCTTAAAAAGCCACCAAAGCACTTTCCCTCAATCTCTTGCAAAGCAAAATCTTCCAACTTTCTCTTGGCCTGACCAGGCAGCATTGTGGTAATGATTTTTTTTAAATATATAAATATTACACAAACTAGGTGTAGTAGCTATAGAAACCCATCAGAATTACATCATTCAGAAAAATATCCAGGTTTGACTTTCCACGGTGGGTATCTCTTTTTCTTTAACGTGGATTTGTGGGAACTTTGCTTGCAGAAGCTGGGGTTGAGCCCGCCCCATTGTAGACTTTTCAGTTTTGGCAGGGGAAGGGTGCAAGGAGGCCACTGAATGTTCTTTAAACTTACAAAATGTTAGTCTCAGACGGACACTTAAGTTTAACGTTCTCCATTTTGTTGAACTTCACCTTTGTTTTGATCACTTATCCTTGGTGTCTTCCGGTTTCTCTCGTTTGCAACGTTTGTCTTACGCTTATCATGGACTTGGGGAAGAGTTGTTCACTAGAAATATTACTTAAGTGCTTGGGACTTTATGGTGTGGCTCAGTGGTAGATCATGTGACTGGCATGCACAAGGCCCTGGGCTTGAATCCCAACAACACCAAAACCAAACCCCTTGTCTTCTCATGAGATGGATACCCTCAGGGATGGGATGCTAACTCCTCCTGCTGTCCCTGGCAACAATCATGGTGACAGAATTTTGGGGAAGTCAAGTTGGGGGAGGGAGGGAAGGAATTTTTATAATTTCATGATCAAACGAGTGAAATGTATATTAAAATCAGTCCCCTTTTCTGCCCTCTCTACCATGCTGCTCCAAACCGCCTGTGCTAAGCAAGGAGGTGTTACAGGGAAGGCAACTGGTTTGCTTGTTGCAATTCAAGGTCAAGCTCCAAACACACCCAGAAATGTGCTCCGGGAAGAAACTGAGCTGAATCAAAAGCAGTCGCTGTGGGGAAGTTTGGATGACAAAGCTCTACCCAGCAGCTAGCTCCCTTTACAACCAGTGGTGGAGGCTTGCCTTTTTACCTAAGACTGACCTCGTGCTCCCTGCGTAAAATGTGAGGGGCATCTGGAAACATTTATTTAGCTAAGCTGCTGGCTTCAGAAACCGTGAAGGGTGGCATTCGGCCATCTCAGAGTCTAAGAGAGTGTCCTCTTGCAGCTGAAGTTCCTCCAAATCTGATGCCATTTCACAGAGCCCAAATGATTTCTTCTTCAGCTCATAGGTAGAGATGGCGTACAGTTACTTGGCCTGAGTTGTTATGGATTCCGTGTTGTCAGTGACCTGCTTTACGGCCGTAAATTCCTTCTTTGTACTAAACACTGAGTTCAATATGAGAACCATCCCAAGACAAGAATGATATTTTCCATCCATGGTGAGGTTAGAGAATGAATCTGGGAAGGGAGCACACATCCACACATGACCTTTCCATGAAGCATGCGTGATAAAAGAAATTAGAAGTAGACTGAATTAAAATGTAACATCAACAGTCTTAGAAAAGGACCTGGACAGTCCTCATACGTGAGTTGTTTATTCATGAATATGCTTATGTCCTTGGAAATGAAGCAGCTTTCTGTGGTGCTGGCCCAGAGATTAAATCAGAGTTGCTTTATTCTCGTTCCTGACATTGAGTCTCTTCCCTGTGTCATTCAGAAAGAGCCCTTTATGGCTCTCCTTGTATTAGTAAGCCGAATCTGCTTTTAATTTATTTTCTCTTAGTGGACCACAAAGGTACCTTATGGGTGAAACTTAGTGTGCTATTCATTTGTTTTAGCCACATTCAAGGTCACTGAGTTTTAGAAAACCAGAACGAGTGTCATGGCACAGTTCTGCACGGGATGGCGGTGGACCGTTGCCGGTTTCCTGTTTTTGACACCTGCAACCAATGTGACCTTGCATAGACCTGCTAAGGCCTTGAGGAGTAGCCATGCTAATAGGCATGGAAAGGTCATCACCTCAATGTCAAAAGAACCAGCTGCAGCCACTGGAGCCAGAGCTGCTGCTCCACAGCTGGAAATGACAAACAAACCCAGGCCTCCACCAATTAGATGTAATATTTGAAAGAACATTGTGGAAGCCCTTGACCAGATTCAGATGCTCTGGAAAGCAATAAAACAAGATCACTAGACATAGTTTTAGGGAATCAAGGCCTGTGGTTTTGGCTGAGCAAAAGCCAATATCACCTCCTCCTCTCCCATGCATCTTTCTTTTCATATTCCTGAACCTAGCCAACCCTGACCACCCTCCAGTGTCCACAGAGCATGAGCTTTGGGTAATCTGTGACTTGTTCCTCTCATCATCCCGAGCTTCCTGGGTGATGCGGGAAAAGTCTGTGCTGTGGGAAAGTTAAGTGGTTCATAAGGCCTTTGTAGAGTTAAAGCAAGGCAGCCCAGCCATCATTGTGGTCTAAGTTCAAAAGACGCAGGATTGCAATTGATCTCAAGCCCCGAATTAAGTCAACTATTTTCTTTTAATATTCTTTGTTTCTTCAAAATGCAGGATCTGTTTCCGTCCAGTGTTGTAACTTCATACGTATGCCTTTGATTTAGGAAGCATGGTCATTCAGAGGGAAGGGGAGTTTAGTCATTTCCCGGGTTCTCAGGAATGGAGTATCAGAGCTACCTTCACCACATCATGCTTCTCGGGTTTCCCCTTTCTCCCTAATCCCCAGGGTTCATTTCTAACCCTTTTTCCGGGTATTTTTCACTGGAAATCTCCCAGAACCTTCGGGGATCATGTCTTCTTCAAACTGCCTCGCTCCCCTACTCTTCTGTTGGGGGAAGTGAAGACATTTTTATAGCCTCATTATTCAAGGCAAATGGGAACCTTTCTCCCTGACACCTTCCACTCTTCCTCCCTGCCCTCAGGACCAGTGGTCCCACCAGGGCTTACTAGATTTACCACCTCATCCTCCTTCTCCTGTAGTTCCCATTTCCACTCCCTTCATAGAGGATAAAATGAGCTTTTAACCATGTACTACAAGCCACGTACAGTTTGTGTTATCTGATCTGAGTCTTTTAGCCTTGCACAATTACACCCATTACTGGATGATTACAGGGTAGAGGAAGTTTTTGCACACAGTATAAAATCAAAAGAAGAGCTATGTGTGTGACTATGTGAATGTGCGTGTGTGCTTGAGTCTGTGTGAGAATGGGTGTGAATAAATATGAGTGTGTGTGTGTGTGTTGTGTAAGTGAGTGTGCACTGTGTGTGTGAGTGTATGTGAGATGTGTGAGTGTGTGTAAGTGTGCTTGTGTGAATGCATGTGAATGTGTATTGTGTGAGTGTGTATCTTTGTGTGTAAGTGTGTGAGTGAGTGTGTGTGTGAGTGTCCTTGTGTGAATGTGTATATATGTGTGTGTGTGTAAATGTGTGTGTGTGTATGAGAGAGAGAGAGAGAGAGAGATCTTGTGTGTCTATATGTTGTGTACTAGGGATAGAATCCAGGACTAATGTGTTCTAAGCAAGTGCTCTACCACTAACAAACACTGCCAGCATCCTTGGTCTTCAGTTTGAAAGAGAAATACCCAAGTCCAACTCCAAGTGCGGCATCCTTGTCTCTGCTCTGAAGTGGCACATCACAGCAGGTCACAATGTGACATGCATCCATGGTAGAAGTGGTTTCTACTTCTCTCTAGAGTCCTGAGCTCACACACCCCCAGCCCTTCTGTCTGCCTCCCCCCCCCCCCCCCCCCCGCTATATCCCTATGTCCTAAGTACAGTGTTGATGATCATATCTGGTCTGAAATTCACAACAATCTGTTGTTTCTTGTCTAACATGTTTTATTTTTGAGACTGGGTCGTGCTGCATAGTCCTGACCGGTCTGGAATCATGCTTTCTTATTATAATCTCCTCCTTTACACCACCAGCACTCCCTCTGTGTGGGGGGGCACATTGTGCCATTGTGCCAGGAACACAGGAGGTTCTGGGTACAGCTGGACCTGACTCTGTGTCTCTAACTCACAAGGAAGTCTCAGACAGATGATCGGCCGCCCGCATTCCCAAGAGCCTGATAACAAACTTGCCTTTCCGAGCTGCAGCAGGGAAGATGGAACATGTGCTGAGCCCTGCTGTGGGGAGGACGTGGCCTTGGCGGCTTCAACGGAAACTGTAGATTAAAGGCAGTGGCTACACTTTATCCTGCCTTTCAAAGTTGATCAGTTTCCTAATCAATTTAAGTTGCTCTGGCCTGGTTTTATCTGCCATGTCTCTAAGGTGCTGGATCGCTTCGCCTTTGAAGGATTCACTTAGTAATTTTAATCATGTGTTGTCACCTGTCTCCAAAGAGCTCGATAAATCTTTCTTGAAATGCCTCTGAGTGGCTTCTTCCTGTCCTGTCCTAATGGGCTCAGACCACTGGATGGCAGAGTGAGGCCCTCGGCAGGGCACAAAGCCCAATGGCTTCTGTGTAACTATTCCTAGCACATAAAATGTATTTTTAAATACCAGCTGGCCCAAGACCATCAGAGGTAAAATAGCTGTAAAGCTTCGATGGAAAGTTACCAATTATGAAAGGCATTCATACCTGCATTAGTCTACATTTTAGGGCTTCTGTAAAACAGAGTTTTTAAAAATTAGACATATATTTTTTTAATTGATGTTTATTGTATCCGTAAGAAAATGATAAGTTGTTTGGTTTTAAGTGCTGGAACATCCCAGGATGATACCCATCACAGTGTGATTAGCCCAGATTCCTTGTTCTTCATCCCACAAGTGAGAATACAGCACAGCAAATATAAGGCTCTAGCAGCTGGACCATTCAGTGTTTCCAAGCCAGCAATCTTTTAGGGCCTGAGTGACCATCAAATGTGGCTCAGTTTGTAGCCGTGTGTTCTCAGAGCCATTCTAAATGAGATAACACTCTGGCTTTTCATAATTGTTATCTTCTAGGACTCAGTTTTTTTTTCAAGTGAACTTCCATGGCTCTATTTTGCCTCTTTAATCTGGAAAAGTTTCCTTCCCTCCCTTCCTAACAGAATTTTTTTTTAAGAGTCTTGTATGGATGCTGGTCTGAAAACATACACCCCTGCAAAGGCATACTTGTCTTTTTCACATCTAGTAAAAACATAGTGATAGTTTCAAACTAAAACATTAGTGTTAATCATTATGAGGTCCCTGGCTTTGCTTAAGATCCTCACATCCAGAGTCAATGTTTAAAATCCCAGCCTTTATAATTCTAACATGAGACTCTCTCAATCAATGTAGGGACTTGCAATAAAAATCTGGGACACATGCCATCATGTTTTTTTTTTTCCTTCCTGAAGCCCATGGATTTGCCCAAAGTCTACTTCTAAACAAAATATTTTTTATTAACTTAAAAATATTCTGTCTATATAGGAAAGGTTATTTGTTGAAATATTTGCCTGAGGAGAATAGAAGTCCCCTTGATCTGCCAGGCTTAACATTGCTAAATTGAACTGTGCTGCAAGATCCTCAAGGAGCCCCTCCCTGGGGAACGGCTTCCTTTCTTATTGGGCTCACGGAGGTAAGGGAAACCCTATTCCCCATCTGTGAAAGGATGCTCTCCTCATGGTTGAGTAGAGACCTCAGCAGACTGACTACCTGGGTGGTTTTTGTAGATCAAATCTTAGAGTATAGATGAATAACCCTTAGGGTGCAGTGGTTCAACAGGAAGAGATGCTGCAGACCCAAAAGACCTGAGTTCAATTCCCAGATCTCACCAGGTGGCAGGAGAGAACCAACTCCCAAAAGTTGTCTTTTGACTCCTAAATGTGAGCTGTAGCACTGGATGTATGCCTGGGCCTGCACATAAGTAAATGAATGAACAGATAATAAACTTTCAAAAATGCCAACAGTTAGAAAGCAGTTTCATATTCACCTTGAGGATTCTTCAGGGAAAACTGGGAAATGATAAGGACTCAGTAATTCAAGCCATGTGTTTATGTACCACCTAGTAGGTACAAGTGATCTTCGGTGTGAGCCAGGGTTGTTTTCCAAAAATCCATCCGCAAACCATTTTAGAGTATATTGAAGCTGTGTGTAGCATGTCCTCGGAAAAATTAAGACTCTTTAACCAGGCCATACCTGAAACGTTGCAGGCCCATGAAAGGGGACACAATGTGTCATTATTAATGCTCTCTCGTTGTTCCATGGACAATTGAAACATTTGTGGGCTTTTACAGTGTGACATTAATATGACATAATGTGGAATAAGCATGTTGTACTAGGCCAATCAACATGGCAGCCTCAGAGACCATCCATCTTAGGTGGGGGGTGGGGGGGAGAGAAAAATATGGTTCAGAGGAGTGTTGTGTTTCTTATTAATGGGTCCTTCCTTGTCTGAGTTAGGCTTCCTATTGCTGTGACAAAACACCATCATAATTGGAGAAAGTCATGACAGGAACTCAAAGGAGACAGGAACCTGGAGACAGGAGCTGACCCAGAAACCAGGACAGGGTGCTGCTTGTTGGCTTGCTCCCCATGACTTGCTCAGCTTGCTTTCTTATAGAACCCAGGGCTACTAGCTCAGGGACAGCCCCACGCACAATGGATTGGGCCCTCCCACATTTGATCACTAATGGAGACAACGCCTTACAGCCAGATGGAATGGAAGTATTTTTTTTCAACTGAGACTTCCTCCTTTCAGGTGGCTCTAGTTTGTGCGTCGACTTTGCTTTTAAGACTAGCCAGCACAGTCCTCATTCACAAATCCTGCTACAGCAGAGCCCTCAAGTGTCACCTACACGTTTGTGTGGTAAAGGCTTGGTCTCTATGGAGGTCTCTATGTTCACTTGGGGGGTGGGGAGGGAGCAGTGTAGAGTTTACTAAGTGAAGCCTAGAGGAGGTTTTAGGACTGTGGAGAGTGCCACAGTTGAAGGAATAAGAGCATTCCAGCCCCTTGCGCCTCTGTTTCCCCATGTGCTCCTGTTTACTATGTGCTGCTTCACCACAGGCTTTAACCAAATGAAACCAAGCCACACCAGCACCTTGGAAACTGGGATCCAGAACAAATGTGCCCCACCGCCACCATAAAGTTGATTGTCTTAGGTATTCTCTGCATTGGTAGAAAGTGAACGAACATGTACTCCAATGGGGATATGAAACACATGGATAATGTTAGTTTGAATGTGATAAGTTGAGATCTTTGCCTCTTTCTTCTTGGACACCTACTATTCCTGGTTATAGTTAACTGTTTAAGTACATTATTCTAAAAGCATTGGTAACTTATGCTTAGCAAGGTGAGGAATTTCTCCTCTCCCTCCCTTTCTTCCTCCCTCCCTCTCCCTCCCCTTCTCCCCCTTCTCTCTGTCTTTCTGTGTCTTTCTCTGTGTCTTTCTCTCTGTCTCTCTGTCTCTGTCTCTCTGTCTCTCTGTCTCTCTGTCTCTCTGTCTCTCTCTCTCTCTCTCTCTCTCTCTCTCTCTCTCTCACACACACACACACACACACCATTGGAATCTGGAACACATCTTTCCACACAAGCATTTACTAAGAATCCTTTGGAACATTGTCTACTTTACAATTGATTCTGTCTGTGCTGTTCATCAAGAGAGACTGAGAAAAGACTGGTGAAGAGCTAAGTCCTCATTTTGAGCTTTTCTTCTTTCTTTGAGATTCAGCAAATTCTTTTCCTATGCTGTTAATCTAGAGAGAAGTCAGTCTCAACTGGGCGTTCTTTAGACTAAATATTTTATAACTTTCCATGCTTTATGATTTCTTCTTACAACGAGAGCTTTATTACCTGAGAAACTTGAAGCACATAGGAAATAAATGTTCACAGGGTCACTTGACAGAGAAGATAGTTGGCAAGAGGTGACACTACCCATTAACCCGTCGTGATGTGTTAAATGTGTGCATTTATTTTTCTTTTTCCCATGGCCATTCTTCTGATGATCTGACAATTAAAAACTCTTTTCTTCTGGTTATTTTAATAACTTTTCCTGAAATATAATTCAGACATAATTTCAAAGATCACCCGTAGTTTGTGAATACTGATTTTAATACATCACAAATGCTTATGTGAGAAGAATTATTATTCCTACCTTATTTAGGCTAAAGCCTCAGAGGCAAGTTAGTTTTATTTATTCTTATATACAGATGGTCAACCACACCCAGGTCTGAATGCATGGATTCAACCAACTGTGGACTGAAAATGTATTTTTAATGGCGCTACACTATACAGAGCATGTGCAGGCCTTTTTGCTGTTAGTCCACTGATAGTACTCTATACCATCTATGTACATAATGTTTACATTGGATTGGATTGCAATATAATGTCCATTGAGATATTTAAAGGTACAATGTACAGATGAGATTTAATTTTAAGTATATAGACTGGTTGTATAGGCTGCATGCAAATTCCATGACATTTTTACAGAAGGAACTTGATATCATCAGAGATAAGTGTCCCCAAAGATCTAAGAACCAACTCCCATGAATACCAATGCATGAATCTCTGAGCAAATGTTTAATAAGCAGGCCAAATGATGTGGTCTCTGGATTCAGTAAAATGTGACTCACAAGTAAACCATCTCAGAGTCAGAGCATATGACATACTTGTGTCCTAAAGAGTTTTGTGAGCTGGAGATGTCACTCAGTGGTACAATACTTGCCTAGCAGGTACAAGGGCTTATAATTCATCCCAGTACCAAACCCCAAAAATCAAAACAAACAAGCAAATCACACCCACACCCACACACATACCATACATAAACACACATATACACATACACACACGTGCATACACACTCATACACATTCATACACACGTCACACACATATACACACATAAAAATGCATACACAGACTACACACATATACACATATACACACACATGCACACATACTACACAAACACACACATACATATATACACATACATACAGATACATAAACACATACACACATACATACACATGTACACACATGTGCGTACACACACATACACACACATATACACATGTATACACATACCACACATACACATATACACATTTACAACACAAACACACACACACTTATACATACATAATACAGATACATACACATATACGCACACCACACACATACACACAGAGACAGATGTATACACATATGCACACGTACACATATAGACACATATGCACACACATTCCTACATACACACATATACACATACACCCACATACACATACACACAAATGGATTTTATTTTCAAAGATCACTGTATATTTAGAAAGAAAAACTAAAAATATGGAAACCACTTTCTAACCTAATAAAGTAATTTAAATTACTGCTGAGGAGATGGTGGAGTGATATGTTCACTGATTCAGTGACTCATAAACATTATAAAGGAATCCCCCTAATTTTCTGCTAAGCCATGCTTAGACTTGACCTCTTTTTCAGATGGTCTCCCTTACATGGCCATACAATAGCTCTTGAACACAAAAGAGATAACATGTTCCCAAGTCCATCTACACCAGGAAAATGAAAGTCCTGTCCCTGGACACAAAGTAGGTACTCTTCTTTCAAACTGATAAGCTTGTGACAGTGAAGAAGCCATGCACAGAGTGGCTTAAGCTAGTTACAATCCTCATGAGGAGCTGGGGATGGTGTGAGTGGCACTTCCACCACCTGATTGTAGAGAAAGGATGTGTCAGGGAGGGAGTAGTGGGTTATTAATGCCATGTGATCAACCAATGATGTTCACTAGAGTGAAACCATTATATTTAAGTGTTACATTCTTTTTATTTCTAAATGTAATGTAGTACATAAGTCTACAGCCATATCTAACCCTGAAAGTGCCCAATCTCATCTGTTCTCGGAAGCTAAGCAGGGTTGGGCCTGGTTGGTACTTGGATGGGAGACTGCCTGGGAATACTGGGTGCTGAAGTCTTTAAAAAACAAAAATAAACAAACAAACAAAACAAACCAAAAACAGAGTATGTAATATGATCTGTCAGTGCTTAACTCCCACCCCTACCTACTGCTGCAAACTCTGTTATGTCATATACTTTGATGGGGAACATGCCTCCTGTTATGATCAAGTATAATGTCACTTTCATCTTATGATCAAAGTAACTGCAGGCTCCTTGGACAGAAGATACCTCAAACAGAGCTAATACTGTATCCAGAACATATTGTGCTGAGAGCCTGGCCCAGGCCAGTGATGTTTTGTTCTTTGTGACCTGTGCTAGAGCCATCCTATATACCTTATGTACAACTGGGATGCTTTTTCATAGGGAGATCTAATGATAGTCACCATCAGAAGTGCCCTCTGTTCATCTATTTTTGGGATTTGGGCATAGGCAAAGCAGGAGAGAAATCATGAAGCTTCTGGGGCTGGTAGGAGGCTACTGGCTCAGATCACAAGGTAGAATGAGGTTGCAGCCCAGGACAGACTCGGTATGGTGTCTATGGTCTGTGTCAGCAACTTGTGACCCTATCTTTTCTGTCTAATTCTCTGCTGATGGGAAGATCCATTCCAGAGTCCAGACACCAAGTCTGGGTTCAGAGTGATTTAGGACACACTTACGAGTTGGAAATTATTCAAGAAAGTAGCAGTGCTTCACACCCATCCATGGAAGGACAAAACTGCTGTCTCCGGTTCCCAGTGATTTATATTATTAGATGGGAAAGCACTCAGAATTGAACTTTCCTTCCTGCCAGTCAAAGCTATAATGTGTTTAGTCACCAAAGTTGAGGTTGGAGATTTGGCTTTTCCTTCTGTTGGACCATGTTGTCTCAATTTCTTGAATGAACTCATACAAGCCACTATAGAAGGGTTGTTGCTGCCCTTGGCTATAAAATGTCATAAGTGGTCCAACTTTTCTGGTATTAAGGTTTGGCAAAGGCATGTGGACCAAGGCAGTGTGGAAAGCCCTACCTTGGAATTCACTGAATGGGCAAGAAGCACAGATAAGGCTGAAGGACACTGAATACAGACATCCCAGTGGCCTGTCTGCTTCCAAAGCTGATGCAGAATGACTCTCCAATAGGTGCTCAGCACCACCCACCTTTCTTCCTTTAAAGTTGCAAATGGTCTTATCTGAACAAGAACTTCCTGTTATAAAGCAGATATAGGGGCTGGAGAGATGGTTCGTCAGTTAAGAGGAATTACGGGACTGGGTAAATTTGACCTTCTTTTCAAGCCAAGGTCATCACAGGCTGTTACCAGCTTCCAGCTTCAAGGGTCTCTCTCTAATTGACTGTGCCTCCTCTGTGTGTTTTCCCATCCTTTGTGCCTTCTCAGAGACAAGACCTGTCCCTAAGCATTTTGTATTGCCTGTGGGAGAATTGGGATCCAGAGAAAACTAGTGACTCCATTGAAAAATGAACTGGAAAGAGGCATGCGGCAAAGTCTGGAGAATGCTTGTCTAGTGTACATAAAGCTCTGGGTTCAAATCCTAGGACTACTAGGTACTTCCAAGTGTAATTCTAGCAGTTGAAAGGTGGAGGCAGAAGGATAAAGAATTCAAGGCCAGCCTCAGTGATATAGCCAATACAAGGTAAGGCCATGTTACATAAGACCCTGTCTAAAATTCAAAAAGAAAAAAAAAAACTGAACTACAAGATATAATTTCTAGCCTAGAATACTTGTCATCGTATAACTGTATTTATATTATAAGATTCTTTGTAATCTCCATAAAAAGGATATAGGGAGTATACATACAATGTGTTTAATATGTCTGTGTCCACATGCATCTGCATCCATCCATTATACATATTATTTAGTAGTAAGAAGTAAAAACATGGGTATTCTAGGTTCATTTATGAAGCAATGATATAACCTGACAACAAGCAACCTAAGGGAGAAAGGGCTGACTTCACTTCGCAATTCCAGCTCAGAGCCCATCACTTTGGGAGTCACAGCATCGAGTTACACAGCCCAAGACAGCTTGTCACATCACATCCACAGTCAAGGGTCGAGATAGAATGATGTCATACTCACTGGTTGTTGGTTGTGCTCTGCTTGAGTTTCCCACTTATGCTGTTCAGGATCTCTTTCTAGGGAATCGTGTCGCCCACAGTCAGCTGGGTCTTCCTACAATAATTGACGTCAGTAAGCCCATCCCCCACAGATATATCCATAGTAGCCCAATCCAAAGTAGATCATCCTTCATTGAAACGCTTCTCAAGTGATTCTAGGTTGTATCAAATGGACAATTAAAGTTAACGATTGCAGTGGGTTACTTAAAATTGATTGACTACATCAGTCTGTTTAAAACTTGGAGTCTGAGCATTTAAGTCATCATCATAAAAACAGGGCCTGATTAAATATCCTTTGGAGCTGGTTTATGTTACTTTTGGTTGCCTAACTCCAAGATTTCAGCCCTTTCCTATCCCCCCAAATGCTTTAGGACTATAGCTTTTCAATCCTGTGTCTCTATAGACACATTTTTTTCAAAAAAAATTTTTTTTCTACAAATGAAATTCTTTTGACCAGTGGTCAACAAATGGTGTCGGGTTGTGCCATGTTGTCCAAACAGGACCCTTAAAAAGGAAATTTGAAATAGAATAGTCTCCTGTCTACAGCGGACACTCTAACGTCCTCATGGACACATCCACAAGAGTGTTTCCATGGTGATTCTTAGCCCAGTCAAGTTGACAATAAAGATGAAACCACCACATCCAGCTGCCTCTTTCTGCAATATAAAGAGAAATAAAAGGAAATTCTTAAAGGTTGCTTATACACTAGGATGTCACAATGCTTTCCAGAGGCGTAAAAGTAAAGATGGATGCTGAAGTTCTAATTTCTGCTTTTTTAAGTGAATTTTTGTGCTCTAGGAAATCCCTGCATGCCCAGGTATCCCTGAGACTTAGTGCTCATAATTAGACTACTAACCTTCATTGTTTGCCTCTTCTAAGTCCAAATGTAAAACACTGGCTAGTCTATCTGTATTTTTTACAAACAAAAAGTATCTCTGTGTGTGTGTGTGTGTGTGTGTGTGTGTGTGTGTGTGTGTGTGTGTGTGTGTGAAAGAGAGGGAAGAGACAGACAGAGACAGATAGAGAGAAACAGAGAAAGAGAGAATATTATGGTTTTCTTGGAGAGCCCTTTGTGAGTTTCTAGTGTGTCTATGTGTGCATGGACACGTGTGATCTTCTACAATAAACTTTAATGGTTCTTTTGAGAAACTGTACTCATATTCAGCCTAGTTTCTATTATTGGGATATCTGAGGCAATTCTTGAATACTGAACTGTCCTTTGATCTGTAGAAGCAGTGGTTTCCATGGAGCTGTGCTGGCTAATGACCAGGCTGGAGTTCGGCATTCCAGTGAGCTGGGTTCTATTTTCCTAACCAGGCCTGCCCTGAAGTATTTGCATAAAGACTTTAAAGTCATGATGTTTACATGTGAGTGCTAAAGTAAGTTGAATAGCTGAGGGTGAGAGTAGAGCGAGCCATTAAAAATCTGTTTCATTTATCTAAATGTTAGCTTCTTTCTTTAAAAAAAAAAAGTATTTTAATCTTTTGGTGACAGAGAATACACATTTCCCCAATACTCCAATTTTGTACAAAGTAATGCAAAACATACTTTGTCTTATTTGACCTTAAATGTAAGTAAAGTGAAAGCCAAATTATCATGACCAACATATTCCCTACATCTGGCAATACTCTGTTTCTCAAAGCAATTGATAATCCCAACTTATTTTTAGACATTTTTAGGCTGAGCCTTCTTCTCTGGGTTTCTTTCTCCCCCACCCAGTTCTACAGAACAGCCTGCCAAAGGAGGCTGCCAGCCCCACCCCTAATGGCGTGTTAAAGTCACACACTCACACAGCCATACTATGGCTTCAGGAAGGACAGGGGGTTCCTGACAGCTTACTCTGACCCAGGGGAAAGAAAGTATAATAATAATAATAATAATAATAATAATAATAATAATAATAATAATAATAATAAAGCCTTGTAGAGAAGTGGGCAGTGTTTCTATTGAATTAGTATGATTAAATTGGAGCCAAGAGAAAACATGACATCTGACTGAGTGGACTGAGAGGGTTTGGAGATGACCTTTGATTTCTACAAAAGTCAATCTGTGATGGTTGGATGCCTGGCTCCCTCTCAACTACATCTGGTGGTATCTAGAGGCCTTGGGCTATGGGGACATTAATTCCTTAGCTAGCATGTAAAATAAATCATGAAATACTCTCTGGGGTCAAAGTTGTTGTTTTCTTGAGACAGACTCTTTGTATCCCAGGCTGGCCTTGAACCTCTAACAATCCTCCTACTTCAGTCTCTCGAGTGTAAGACTCGTGCATGAACCACCATGCCTGGCTTCAGGCTAAGCGTTTACATGTTTGCACCATCTTCCTTGATATTACAGTTACTTAATTAGTCCTCTTGGCAATGTGTCAGGAAGCCCAGAGACTCCCAGCCTGTAGTCTACCCTCTCACTCTTTATTCATCATGTGGATGTGGCTCTAACCCAGGTTGTGGTCCAAAGATGTAATTCTGATTTCCTTTCAAACCATTCCTGGAATAACTGAAGGGTTCTGCATTCAAGGAAAACATTGACATTTATTTTTGACCCTGATCCCTTGATGAGATAGTTATTTACTCTTGTTCATATATCTCATAGGTTTTGATGGAAGAAAAATACTGGGTTTTCCCTTGCATTTTTTAAACATATTTATGCTTCCAGAATAAATAAACAAGGAGGGATAGAGATCCATCTTCAAAAGTCAGCAGTACTCTAGGGGGACGTTCTAATAAAAAACGGACTTAAGTAGATTTTCTTTTCATAGACACTCGCTTCTCTTACACTGACTTCATAAGGGATATGATCCCTTAAGTCACGCCTTTAAGATACAAAGGATAAGTGTTGGGTTGGTAATAAAGAATAAAACCTAAGAGCAGTTGCATGAAGAACCCAGAAAGAGCAACCACAGCACACCAAACAGAACGACTACCAGAGGTTACCGAAAAGTGTCAGCACCTTTTGTGCATGGCTCTGATGACATCAGATCTGTTGTGCACCGCGCCGTTGGCTCACATCTGTGAATGGCACCTCCTGGAGTCGGGTCACCCTGTTATCCCTAGAACTAAGTGGATTAAAATACACTTCTGCACTCACACATGTAAAATTTCAGCAAGAAAATGTGGGTTCCCTATTCATCCTAGGAATCATGGGGAAACAGTGGATCACACAAGCAAACAGAGCTCACAACCCTATTAGCTGTGGTACAAAATAGGACTCTGGCTGGGAAAATGGTGCAGTAGAAACGGCTCTTCTTGCTTCTTCTTTATCCTCCATCTAGAATACCCCTCAAAAGAGGAAAGGACAGGAATGCTGTGAAGCAGGAACCAAGGCACTGATCTGTAATAAATAGTCAAGTTGGGAACCAGATGAGGCCCGAGTGTACTCAGGCTTCCATGCAGGCGCATTGGTGAGGGCTCTACCAACCAAGTCCTGTGGTAGCTGCTAAGGACCCGTGAACACACACACAAATATAACCCTCAGAAACGTAGGGTCTAGTGGGGCTAGAAGACCATGGCTTTAAAGCCATAACAAGCGTGTGATTAACAGTAGCATTAGCTATGAAGAGTACGGAACGGTCTTGAGTTGGGATGGAGGGAGATTGAGAAGCTCCAAGGGATATTTCGGTGAAAAAAAGAACAAATGGGTGAGTTAAAAACCAGGGAGGCCAGAGATCCCTGGTGATTGGGTTGGGGAGAGGCAAGGAGTCTATACTGATTGGCCTTGTGGGCCATGCTAAGGTGTCTCGATTTCACCTGAAAAGGCAGTGGGACTGCACGTATAGGCTTTAAGTAGGAGAGAGATAAATCCAGGACAGCTTTGTGTAGATTTATGGTAGCTCTTGGGTGACTGTGTTAATGGCAGGGGAGTGGCAATGGAACAGAGTTAGGAACCTTGTACTGTAGGCAGTCGGGGAGGTGAGAATCTGGTCACCCGGGAGGTTCCCTCATATATAAAGATGCATAGATGTTATCAAGGACCCACTCCTTGGATAATTCATTTTAAAAAGTGTTATAAGAAGTCTTTATCTTGGTGTGTTTATTTCATATCACTACCTTTTAAAAGCCTGTTGGGACCACTCTGCTGGGAAACCTGGATCTGCAGAGAATAAGAAAGCCTGACTCTACACATGGACGCCTTAATGGTACCAAGAGCTGAAACTCGCTGTGCAAGGTTTCACTGGCAGTGGCTGCCATCCTCTCTGCTTCTTCTAATTTCCCAGGAGGCACCAAGGGTGTTGCTCATTGTTTGCAGAGATGCATGAGCATGGAGATTGAAGATGATGGCTTTTGAAGTTCTGTTTTGGAGGGAGGGGCCTTATTAACTACTTACTGTAACTACCAACCAATAAACTGACCCTAATTCACCAATAATGGGCTTTAGGGGATATAGGAGATATATGGGGATACAAGAGAGTATCGGAATTATTTGATAATTGAAGATATGGAGAAAGGGGAAGATGGTTCTATATTGTTTCTATAGGTGTTTGAGTCCATTGCTACATTGAGGGCAGGGTGCTGTAATGTGAAAGGAGGGTGCTTTTATCCCCAGTAGGGAGGAAGGCTGTGCGTGTGTAAGAGGTGTGTGGGTATGTGCGGAGGCCAGAGGTCTTTCTGCAGTCTCTTTACCCTCTTTTTTAGTCAAGGTGTCTATTAAACCTGAAGCTTACCATACTGGCTAACCTAGCTGACCGGCAAGTCCTGGGATTGCCCTGTCACTCCCCATCATGGCAGGGATACCTACGGTTACCTACATGCTCTAGTTTATACACTACTGGTGTTGTGAGGATCTGAACTCAGGTCTTCATGCTTGGAGAGCACACTGTACCCACTAAGGCATCACCCTTGCCAAAGAAGTGGCAAGAAGGAAGAGCACCATGCATGGATAAAAGGAAGATAGCAATAACTAGAAAAAGGACCCCCTGTGGCTATGGTCCTTCCAGCATTCCTGTACTGTAGCCCTTCAGTGTATCTGCTTCTGAGCACCACATACTAAGTATTTCGGCCCTCCCTGCTGCATATCAACTCTGTACTTATCCCCACCCCCTAAATTACACATCCTGGCAAGATTTGCACTTGTAAAGCATTTAATTATTGTGTTTGGCAGTCGTGGCTGGTTGCATTATGTAAACAAATGCCAACTTCAAACACCGGGGTTGATTTTTTTTTTTTTTTTCATAGTCTGCCAGAAAGCGAGACTTATTTGATGTGCATTTGGAGGCTCCGTTTCTGGTTCCATAATGTAGGTGTGGGAATGAGGATCTGGCTTGCTTCTGAGGTCCTAATGCCACAGAAAATTAACCTTTAGCATCCTCAGCAGAACTGTAAATCACCACAGAGCTATGTTCCAAAGACACTCTCAATGTTCGCTCCACTCTAGTAAAAGCTCTTCGTACTGTTTAAACATATATGCAAGCACTGGATTATTTTCAGATCTTCTGTGTGGTTTGTGAACTCTGCAACGTGTAGCTAACATGCCACCGTCTCAAGGAAAGATTCCCACGGTTTCTATGGAGGTCCTGGTAAACATAGTTCACTGTCTCCTCCCTATGTGCAGGCACTGATTGTTCTCTCTAATATCTAAATGTGACCAAGAGTACTTCTCTGCTCAGTTGACTCTTGGATACCCTATACTCCTGCACAGAGCCCTTAACACACTAATGTTCGAGGGAGGGGTGCTGGAGTAATGAATCAGTAGGTAAAGTACTTGTCACATGAAGTCTTGAAATCAAACTCTAAAGGCCATGCCAAAAGCCAACTGTGAGACATAGCTGTAACCCCAGTACTGCGGAATCAAGTGCAGTAGGTCCCCTGGGACTTGCTGGCCAGCCTGTCTAGCCAAGCCAGCAAGCTTCAAATTTAGTGTGTCAAAGAAAAAGAGGTGAGAAGTGACATCTATCACTGACATCAACCTGACATCAACTACCCGCCTCCACACATGCACGTACACACGTGTGCACCTATACGTATACACATACACAAAAGAACTATTATTTAGTCAACTCCGTTGATTTAAAAAAAAAAAAAAAGCATCCAATCTCCTCTCTCCCTATGCCCTAGAGTACTAGCCATGAGGACCAGATTTATAAAAGAATAAAAGCCTACTGGGTGTCATCTTTTGTGTTCCTCCTCCTGTCTTCTTGGGGTCCAGGGTCTGAATCCTCATTCATGGAGCTGACCCTGAGGCTGAGCAAAAGTCTGAATCGTCACAGGAAGGTTAAATTATAGTTCAAATACCATGCTTTACTTATGGAGGTGAGAACTTGAATGACCCAGTTTAAAGAGAGAAAGTAATTAACAAGGGTTGAAAAGGTGTTTTCTGGTAACCCTAAAGTTACCAGAAGGTTTGGATAGGCAGATCTTCTCATCTCTTGAGGTATCTGGATTATTGTTGCTTTATTCTAAAAGTGATGACTGAATAAGATCAGAGCACAGCCTTTCTCCCATCTGACTTTCTCAGTACCACTGCTCCAAGAAAGGGAATATGGAGTCAGGCTCTTATTTGAGAACAACATGCCTGCCAGGATGGAGTGTCACCAGCCAGCCAAATTCCAACGCTTACTATCTATCTATGGCTGTAGATCGGTAGGTGGGGAGGTGCCTGATTTCACTTTTATTGCCAGTTTGAAATGCTAGCCTGTGTCTCCGACACTCCTATAGAATGTGCACACAACTTGGGAATGCTTTACTGTTTGAAAATGCTGTGGAAAATTCAAAACTTACATGGACACGGACATAGTAAAGCGAGAGACGTTTATAATAACCCACAGGTGGCAGGCTGGGCCCTCAGCATGTGTTAGTCAGCAAAGTGAGGCAAGTTCTTTGTGTAAATCTAATCTGACTCACTTCCCCTCTCCCACCTGAGAACAAGTCCTTGGTGAGGTCCTCCATTCTGCCTTCCCCACTTCATCACCCGACTCCTGGTACCATTTGCTAACTCACAGTGGACAAGGCTGTAGGGTGCAGAGACTTATCTATTGTGACACAGCATGAGAAGCAGAACCAGGACTAGAGGGTGTGACACACAGCACACATGTGGCACACAGTGCCCTCGGCTGTGTGCGGCGTCTAGAGTCTGCTGTGGTGGATTTGGCAGGAGACCCTGTTCCTTCAGCCTCCCCTTTGGGTTTAACTTACTCACCAGATTGCAGGGGGTCTTGAATCGTTCATCCTCTTCCTAGGATAGTTTTGTCTCTAAAGAAACCATTTTTCTAGTGGAAAGTTAAGCACTGGAAATTACTCAAATAAGTTACTGACACTGGGTATAATATAAAAGAGAAAGTATCCAAAATTGAGAATGCATGTCCTGGGCTGGAGGCCTGTGTGTGCTTTACATAACACTGGGTGCACACCCCTGCGGGAAATACTGGGGTTATTAAAAAGGGGGGTTCTATATTCTGAATAATGGTGTCTACACAGGGTTTTTTTCTACTTAAGTTGGAACAAAATTGTTTAGCGTGTTTGATACCTCAAACGAGGCACCAAAATGATATCGTCTTTTATTATTTTGTTAACAGCAGTAGCTACATACAGAAAACTGTCTATATTCACCTCCATCTGGATGCAAAAGTTAGAGCAGGTTTTGGGGGACTGATGTAGTTGAGAGCCACAGAAGAAAAGGAAGGAGAGGAGAAGCGTGGACTATTGGAGGTCATATCGAAGTCCTTATAAAAAGGAATTATCTCCTGTCTGGGATTGTCCAACTTTGGTTTGCTAGGAAATTCCTAGCCAGCTGTTGATTAATTAAAACGTCCATAGCAAATATTTTTAAAATATTTTTGAACTCAGAAATCCGCCTGCCTCTGCCTCCCAAGTGCTGGGATTAAAGGCGTGTGCCACCACCGCCTGGCTTGATCCAAGTTAGATAATCTCTTCTCACTTTTTACTAATCCTTTCCCTGGGGGAAAATCCAGAGTTTATCATTTGAGCTGTGATTACTTCATTAGGGCTGCACATAATCAATCCCAACTGGGATAACAGATCTCTGCCCCAGAGATTAATGGGAAGGCCTGAGATGACATAGGGTTGTATATTTCCTGTGTACTTATATGATGAATGTTGGTATGTGTGCCACTGCTGCATTAAGACACGACGTATACTTCCTACTGACAAAAAGTAAATAGGGTCTGTACTCTTTGCAGACAAATGTTTTTAAACCACTCCCAACAGAGCTTAAATTGTCCAGTGTCTAAATAAGCTTTAGTCATCCCAGAGAGCGAGTAAAAAGAGACCCATTCCTTATGCCTTAAATAACCCTCCACACATAAACAGGAGTTCCTCCTTAACAGACTCATGTTAACTTCAGATGCCCCAGCAAACAGGGGTTTGATATTGTTTAGCCTGAATTACCCATCCTGACCCAATCTAATTGTTGTAAGTGGTAGGAATTAATTTTGTGCAGGCAAGGATGAAGGCTAATCCCAATCAATCAGCACCTTGTAATTAATCCACATACTCTTAAAGGAGAGGGAGAAAAGTTGGCACATTCTCTGGCTTACAGCTCTCCACCAACCTGACTCAGAGCTCTTGGGTTTTATAGGGTTCGAATTTCAGGGTAGAATCACAATTGACAAAAGGTTTGCTGAAGCAGATGACTCTTTCCAGCTGCCAAATATCAAGGTGTTGTCCAGAATCTGTTCTAACCATGAGAGCCAAAGAAATATTTGAATAAAGGACAAACACTGTCAGATGCTTTTGAAATGTGGCCCGAGCAGGTGGGTTTTTATCATATGGGGACATCACTGTTGTCTCTGAAACCCTAAATCACTGAACACCACTGAACTGTAAACCAACAAGAAATCTTAACCCACCACCTTCCATTAGTGAGAAAATAAAGAATAAACATCTGAAAAAGATTAAAAGGCAAAAATATTAAGAGACAGTTTCCTACAAAATCAATATGTCAAACAAGTTCTTACTAAATTTTTTATATAAGGGAAGGTGACATGATATTACTCAGTCTTTTCCTTTGATAAACAAAAAGAAGAGAAAATGAATGGAAATTTGTTTTAGTATTTTAAGTGTTGGGCTGTGATAGATAGCTTCATGAATAGCCTTTATTTCTAAGTTTCTGTGTCTTTTAAAAGATATTTACTTTTATGTGTGTTTGGTGTGTGTGTGTGCCTGCATACATGCATGTAATGTGTGTTTGGTGTGTGTGTGTGTACATACATGCATGTATTATGTATGTATGTATGTATGTATGTATGTTTGGTGTGTGTGTGCCTGCATGCATGTATGTGTATCATGTTTATGTAGATGAGTATAGAGGTCAGAAACGGGCATTAGATTTCCCCTGGGAGTGTAGTGACTGACAGAGATGAATTATCTAACATAGGTGCTAAGAAGCAAATCTGGTTCTGCTTTCAGAACATGACATATTCTTAATCACTGAGCAATCGTTCCAGCCCACTGACTTGTTTCTTTCCTAAGATGAAAATTAAATAGTTCTTCCATGGCTTCATCTCCTATGCTTTGATGCTAAAATGGATATTAAGCCACAGTTAGATTTCACAAACTCTATGCCCGTGTCCATCAAAATAACATGTCTAAGGACAGAGAAGATGCAAATATTCTACCGAAGTTGGAGATAAATGTAGACATCTCACACCTCACCTCAACTACTGAAGAAACCATAAAATAGGGAAACATCATCAAACATATCATGTTTTCCCATGGGAACAATTTGATAATTGTGAGCTTTCTTTACCAGAACTTAGTATGTAATTATAAACAACAGTATATTTTCTAATTACTACAGTGATAATAGAAATATCTTATTTACTAATTATACTAGTCTCTGGTTCATAATAGTTGTTCATTCATTCATTTATTCACTCACTCATTCATTCAACAAGTTTTCATTGCATAGGTGCTAAATTCCAGGTACCAGTCTGGGAAAAATCATGTGGCTAAATTAATAAATAAATAGAAGTATATTCCGTGTCATTAGTGTATGCTAGACCAGTGGGAGAAATTACTAGAAACCAAATAGTTATTGGTTTTTAAGGGGGGGGGGAAGTCCTCCTCACCTGAGAAGGCGACATCTGAGGCAAATTCTGACAGGTTAGCAGTAGCTAAAATAGGTACAAGGGATACCATGAGCCCTGGAGAATCCTAGAGAAGAGTCATGGGTGTGGAGGGTCTTTGGATCAAAGCTGGGAAGGCTGGCAAGAAGGAATGGGTTGCCACACATTGACAGTTTTGATCATTATCCAAGAATCAATGAGA
This sequence comes from Arvicanthis niloticus, assembly GCF_011762505.2. NCBI lineage: Eukaryota > Metazoa > Chordata > Mammalia > Rodentia > Muridae > Arvicanthis > Arvicanthis niloticus. Next base: position 16,010,609 of record NC_133436.1, on the reverse strand, counting down.
AGGCACAGAACCGTGTCCAGAGTGGGGTGACATCAGGTTTGCAGTTTGGAAGATTACAGTGCAATTCTCTGTCCCATCCCAGAGACAGGTTACTAGACCATTCTTCTAGTACAGATGCAAGAACCTGGCAGAGATTAATCAACAGCGAGTCACAGAGAACTAGGAAGTGAAAAGGTTGGGTAGAGACGATAAGTATTTGACTGGAGTGAAGGAGTAAAAGTACGTTGGGTGGCTCTTTCTGCAGACAGAGACCAGGTGGTGGTTCCCTTCTCCAGCTGGAACACGGGGCTCTGGGGACAACTGTGTTCCATTGTGAGCATATTACATTGTCCTTTGCTATGAAATCTCAAAGCTGGAATGTAGGGCAGTCACTTGGCTATCCCACCTTGTGCTCAAACACTTAAGCTGAAAATGGATGAGTTCCAGTTGATGCTGCAAGAGAGATGGAGAAAGGACATCAGTGGAGGTACGAGGAGAACCAGGTTAGAGGGAATCAGTGGCCAACATGTCAGACACTGCCAAGAAGTTATACGAGAAAGAGACTCATAAATACCAACTAGATTAGACAGCGGTATCCGCAGAGAGCTGTTGCAGTGGGAAAGCCAGGTGGGATGGAATTAGAAAGAGAAGTGCTAACAGCTGGGAGAGGAGGCCCTGAGTCAAGGAGAGGTGGGATTAGATGGAAAACCTTGATGGACACACTCTCCCACCATTCAGGCAGCAAGAGAGGAAACACTTGTGAGCACAATTGAATAACGCTTGTTTGTGAAAGAATCTAAGTGAATCACCCCAGATTGGTTTACATGAGCAGAAACTGTGCATGTGTTAACATCTGCCCTGTTTTTTTTTCCTGTGTGTGACCATTTAACACTGAAGACCAGACTGCCTGTTGGGCCTGTAGGAGACAGTATAATGATCAGATGGACTTTGCACAGTACCTAGTTCAGAACCGTTCAGCCCAAGCTGTGCCTCATGAGCACACACACAAACGCACACGAGCATCTATTCATAAAAGAAGACAGATCTTGGAAGAGTATGATCTCATGTCCTTGTCCTATGTTTTGGTGGAAGAACTCAGCTCTGCTGCAGTGTGACCCATTTAAGGAAGTGCGTCTGTGTGGACTGGGAAGGGTGGAGTTGACCTCCCAGGCAGGACATTACTCTTCTTCCTCTTCCTGTCCCTGTCTCTCGCAGCAGTCATGGTCATTGCTCAGCTTCCTGTGGGGGGAAATTGTGGATACTGAGGGTCTATTTACTGCCACCAGCAAGTAGAGGACAGCATACTGCTAAGCACTGAGCGGTTGCTACCTATGGGACCCTTCTCAGTGGTATTGGGAGTAGCATTCTGTGTGGAGTTGGAAGAGGCGGGACACTGTTGACAAAGTGTGTTCTGGGCTAAAACATCACAAGCAAGAGAACCATGGGAACTGTGAGAGCCTGTGGAGCAGAGCAAAGACAAGTGATGCTAACAGACAGCACCTGTTGCTGGGGTGACAGATGATGTGGAAGCGAGCATGGGTCCTAGAGAGATAAAGGATGGGCCTAGAGCCAAGAGCTCTGTGTTCCTGCCTGTTGGGCCATGGAATGGAGTCACTTCACACAACATAGCACGTGCTGGCTAGATACACTGTACTGGACAAAACACTGACAAAGACAATGGGCCCCAAAGCCTTGAAGATATTGTGGACATCCTGGCACCATGTCAAACCATGTCCAGAAGGATCCCTTTGGGGGAAAGTCCTGAGAACCCCGTGAAGTCTTTCTGAGGCCCAGTGAGGCTGGGGACGAGCCAGTTGATTGAGGCAGACCAGACATAACAACAGTTAACAGTGAGCACAGCTTCGTGTTTCTGAAGTACTGCGATTGGGTCTCCAGAAGATGAGAGATGGGAGGTTGGGTGGAGGTTAGAGAATTGTACTTGCCACATACTCTGGCCTCATTAGCTGCCATCCCCGTGTACTTCCCTGTCCCCTCTGGTGGCTGTCAACAGTGGCCCTCCAGGGAGCTGAATGCCTGAATTTGGGCCATTTGCTTTTAAAAACAGCTTTGGCCACAAGCCCTATGTATTCTATGCCCTTTGGAGACGAGCTCTCAATGATACAGCAGCAGTAATGATTAGAGGCTCATAGGAGAGAGTTAGTCATGCTTTCTGGGCTTACTACCTAATCCTTCGCTTTTAGCTCTGCTCTTGTCTCTTCCACTTCACCCTAAGGAGGGCAAAGGTGACTTCTCTGTGTATGAACAGAGTCTTTCCTGTAATGCTAACAGCTCCCTCCCCAGCCTATTCTGTCCCTTACAGTTGGATATGGGGTCACAACGAGATATGTCTCCAGGTAACACACAGCCATGTTTCTGCCTCCTTACCCTGCCCTCTAATGAGACACGGGACCATGCCTCAAGGCCTTCACTGATGCCCATCCTGGATCTAATGCCATCCTTCTCTGGAGGCCACCATACTTGTGCAGGGAGTAGCCCCATCAGAAGGCAGGTTAAGCCTGTCTCTGTGACTCTGGGTGTGGCAAGAACTGAGATCTATGGAAGCCTCGTGGCCCTCTTCCCTGTAGGATAGGTAGCACTGCCCCATAAGCAGTCCTCTCTGAATCCACCACAGCTCAGCACTCTGTGGCCAGAGATGCCCATAGGCCAGGGAAACACCATTCCACAAAGGAATGGAGATGCCCACCACCACAGGAGGACCAGAGGAAGACCAGGACCCATACCTCCTATCAAATGCCCCTTTCCACCCTGCCCTGGGACCTGACCTAACCCTGAGGTTGAGGTATGGTGTGAGTAGACCCCAGTGCTTCCGGTTTTCTTGCTGTTGTAAATTCCTGTCCTCCATTTCCACCTTACTTCCATACAAATGATGCCAGCATTTTACTATGTTTTGAAAGGATTACACAGAAACGGCACAGCAAGAGTTAGCATGTGTTCCTGATTATAGCGAAAGAGAAGAGGACAGTATTGGGTGAGAGTCACACTAGTAGGGAACTGTAAGCTAAGTATGGAAATTGCATATGTAAAATGTGCGCCCTTAAAACACCGATATGTGGTTATGGAAGTATTGCCTTTAAGCAAACAAATAAATTTTAAAAGACAATAAAAAAAAAAAAACCTGTAGCCAACTTCAAGAGATTTGTGTAATTTACCTATCTTCTGAACTACTTCTGGTCCCCTCCTCCCAGTTTTAAGGCAATTTTTGTTCTCACCTGTGTGCACCTCACATATTGACCAGTAGGGGGCGCCTGTGTCATCATGTGGTATTGGTGTGGTCTCAATACTCCTAAGGAGGCCTCCAGCCAGCTCATAAAAGCAGATCATCAGTCCATTGAAACAAGCTCATTTGTGAAAAGGCTTTGAGAATATACACGGCTGTGAACTACTAAACCTCTTAAGCACTCCATCCTAAAAGACCACTATAATGCTTAAAGTAAACACTCGGGTTGTAAACCAATTCTGTTGTGTGGAAGGATGGTTCCCCTGAAAGTGATCCCAATGTGGTAGAGAAAGATAGGCTGAGGCAAACTGGTAGAAACTTCACCTCACCTCTCACACAGCTGTTTTTCAATGTTGAAAATGTATTTACTTGAAAGGGGAAAAATAATCAAAAGCAATCCCGTACCATACATAGAGATAGGAGCTTCTATTCGCTTGCCTCTGTTCCTATGTCTCATTTTTAATTCTTGCTATTATCTGTTGTTTCTTGTCTCCTCTCCCATACTTTCCCTGGGCCTCCTGAGAGAGGTCTCATGACACAGGCAAGATGCGGATGTGGGTGGAGGACAGAGGTGGGAGGAACTGCCCAGGCCTGTCTCCCTTGGGTGGAGCACCTCCCAGGAGGACACGATCCTCCTGCCGGTGGCAGCCTAGGAGGCTGCCCTTCACCCCAGCAAGACCACAAGAACATGTTGTCGACCACCATGGTGGGCACACTGGTCAGAGGGTGGAGGAATCGGAGCTCCCCCAGAAGAGCAGAATTGAAACCATCCACCCCACAAAGACAAGGTGGAATGCGGATTCAGGGTATGTGGCTAATACTTTGATGTGACTGGATAACTTTTTTAAAAGGGAATTCAGGGAGATGGCCACCAGCTTACTCGTTTACAAGTAACAGCTTTATAGTCTGTTTTTTCTTAGCTTATATAAATTCTGGATAACTTACTCAAGGGGCGACGAATTTTTTTTTTTTTTCCTCATCAAAGACCGAGGGACCTTCAGAGGGCACAAAGCAACAGCTATTTATTCCTGCGCTTGCTTTCTTCAAAAGCTTGTATTTGAAAGTGGAACTGTGTCCAGGGGTTTGAGCGAGAAGGTATGGGACTGGCTTCTGGCAGCTTTTAGCCTGAATTCTATTCCTTCAACTTCTGATATGGGAAATCACCAAAGTGCTTAGCTCCTGGTTTTTCCACTAATTATATTCATTTTCCATCTCACTACTATTGTCCTGAGACAACAATAGAGCAGATGACAGACACGCAGGCCTCGTGTTAACCTGGTTCAAAAGGTTCTTGTGGTTCTTTCTGAAATGAATGTTCACTCCCCCCCCCCCCAAAAAAAAGAGCTTTTTGAAATAAATACCTGACCTCATTCTGTTCTGTCTAGACCTTGAACTTCTAAAGATGCTTACTTAGAACTCTCTGGTCTTGCTGGCTGACCTACCGAGAGACTCAGAGCCAGCTGCGGAAGCGAGTTGGCACCCAACAGTAACAAGCTCCCAGGAGCTTTCAGAGCTGGCCAGCTGCCCCTCAAATGGCTTCTATCTGACCCTGAGCCCCAGAACTTCCTAAGCAGTAAATAGACTGACTCTTTCATCCCGGCACGTGTTGAAAGCGAGGGATTTCCAGATGTTTTTCCTAGATACGGCACACTCTTAATCTGCATAGCTCCTTTTCTCATTTTGTTTTAGAGAAGGTCTCTTGAAGTTGGTAGCTAGCTCAGGCTTGCCTCAAATTCAAGATCCTTGTCTGAAACACCCCCCCCCACACACACACACACACACACCAATCCCCATCCTCCTGTACTGGGATTACACGGTTCTATTTAACTACTAATTTACAGAGGTATAAAAACTAAGTGCTGTCATTTGTATAGCTGTGACGATGGCTTTAGCCCATGTTTCTTAGGTTAAGTATTCGAAAGAAGACTCAGACCAGGGTTGGGAATATAGCTCAGCTGAGAGAGGGCTTGCCTAGCACACAGGAAACCCTGGGTTCAAACCCCCACACCACATAAACCAGGCATAGTAGTGCATTCTTGTAATCCCTGTGCTTGGCAAGTGGGGGAGAAGTCATCTTCAGCTGTTGGATGCCAGCTTGGACCACATGAGACTGTCTTTAAAAAAAAAAAAAACAACTATTTTTTAAAAATAGTCTAAGTATATTTATTGTAAGAGAGAAAGTAATTCACTGTTTTACCCAGATATCCAGAAGGTAGAAGGAGCTAGAAGGCCAGGCCATATTCTAACCTGCTAAAAGGGACTCATCAGGAGCAGGAGTGTGAGTCATGGTGGTGCAAAGGCTGAGGCCGGCCTTTGCTGTTTTGTCTCCCAGCCTAGGAAGCAGAGCTTAGGAGAGGAGCCTTTCCCATGCTCTAAGCCCAGCACTTTCTCTCTTGTCCCAAACTCTCCTGACAAAATTTGCTAACTTTCGGTAATCGTACTCGGGGCCTGTGAGGCAACAAAACATGGCAGGGATGGAGGGTTTTTAAATGAGTGTGTGAAGATATTTAATATTTTAAATATATAAGTATATTTGTAGCATGGGATCTATTAATACACATGGGTAGTATATAGTGGTCAAATCAGGCTGCCGTAGCTGCCATTTTCAACATTTGTCATTGTTGTGCTGGGAACATTCACAATCTTCTCTGCCGGCTATTTTGAAATCTGCACTCATATGTCATGAATCATAGTTGCCATATGGAACATAGAACATTTAAACTTTCTCCTCCCACCCTGGACCTGTATGGGTTTGGAGTCTAACTGAGGCATAACTTACTACTCACCCATTCAGCGTCACTGGCTTCTGGTATATGACATTGTTACTTTTATTTTAAGTTGTTATGGAACATACAGAAAGTACAAAATTTGCCATCTTAACCGTTCTATAGGGCGTGTACAGTTCAGTTCCACAGCGCCCATTATGTCCACAACAGGGTGTGGCCATCGTTGTGATTTCCCAGAGTTTGCCAATATCCAGGGCCATTGATCAATCCTGCCTATTCTCAACTTACCTTGGGTAACCTCACATCTGCTTCCTGTCTCTAAGTTTACCTACTCTAAATATTCCATATAAGGATAATTGTCCTATATGCCCCCCTTTCTGGCTTATGTCACTTGGCTCAACCTTTCGGGCCATCCACTTATAACAGAGATCCCTTCTTCATAGCAGCATGAGGACTCACTTAATTTGCTTCTGCTTCATTCTTTCCCTTATAAGTATTCCTTTAATACCCACGCTGATCCTAAACTCCTTTGTTTCGTTTTAAAATCCACTGGTATTTTTATATTCAAAATGTAAAGAGGCTCTTAGGTCTTTATTTTCGGTGAATTCCATAAACAGCCATAGATAAATCATTCTTAGTGTGTGCCGGGGGTGAGAGCAGTTTGCCCACATGTGGATGCTGGAGGTCAGTAGTGAACATCTTTCTTCATCACACTTGACCTTAGGGTGGAGGGATAGATGTTCTCACTGAACTGGGAGCTGAGCTGAGTGAACAGCAAGCCTCCAGGGATCTGCTTGTCTCTACTGCCACCCCCTAGGGCTACTACCATGCTAGGCTTTTATGTGAACTCTGGGAATTGAACATGGGTCCTCATGTTTGCAGCAAACACTTTATCTCTGCACCATCTCTCGGCTCTATAAATCATCTCTTAGAACTTTTCCTCTCTGATGTCTGGTCTAGATTAAGCAAAATATTCCCTTGAGATAAATTGATATTTTTATTTACTTTCCTTTTTGTTTTGCTTTTTTTAAAGACGGGTTTTCACCATATAGCTCTAGCTGTCCTGGAATTCAGTATGTAGACCAACCTGGACTCAAACTCACCGAGATCCACCTGCTGAGATTAAGGGCTTGTACCTCTATGCCTGGCTAGATAAAATAACTTGTGAAGTTTCTTTTAGATGCCAGGAAAGATATTTTAAATAAAAGTGAATATGTTCTTTATGCTTTAGTTTTTCCTAGAACAGTGATATTTTCTTTTGACATAAAAAATGTAGAGTGGCCATTGCTTTACACTAAATATAAGAAAGTCCTGAGTTATGCAACATCTACATTCCACTGTCTCATCTCAGAAGTCGACCCAGGATGGAACAGAGCTTACTGCTTCTGCGGATGACCTTATGACCTTAGCCAGGTTCCTATCACACAAGCTGGGCAACTCCTATTGCTTGTAACTCCAGGTCCAGAGGGACCTGATGCCTCTCTCCTCTGTCGGCACCTGCATTCATGTACACATGTACAAGATACACACACATGCACATGCAAACACACACGCACATGCACATGCACACTTGAACATGCACACATGTGAACACACATACACACATGCACATGCATACATGAAGACACACATAAAATATAAAACAAATCTTAAAAGGTCAACCCCAGGGATCTGTAAAGCTCTGGCTCATTCCTTTAGGACAGTGGTTCTCAGCCTTCCTAATGCTGGGACCCTTTAATAAAGTCCCTTGTGTTGTGGTGACCCCCCCATCCATAGAATTATTTTGTTGCTATTTCATAACTGTAATTTTGCTACTGTTATGAATCGTAATGTAAATATCTAATATGAAACATAGCTGATGTGTGACTCCTAAAGGGGTCTCAACCCACAGGTTGAGAAGTGCTGCTTTAGAAGCTAGCGATGCTGAGTAGGGTAGATGATGGGGACCTCCCATCTGCTAAACTGTGCTACTTTTGACTTGTATCCATCTCTTTAGAATCACGCCTGCCCCTGACCCTGTGTACTGGTGGTTCTTTCTCAGTGCTAGACCCAGGAACAGTCACATTGAAACAGAATCTGCTCCAAGTTCTGGGAGCCTTTTTATACTAACTGGAGTAAGGAGACATAAAGCAATATTTCAGAAAATCTGCCTTTGAGGCAGCCTCTTCCAGGATCCCTGCCTCCAATGAACACCAAGTGGGTTGTGGGTTCCGTTGCTCTGTTTCAAACTCACCATATGCAGCTTGAATTACTTAGCCATCCTGAAGTGCCTTTTGCTTTATCTAGCTGACTAGCCCACCCAAACCTCTGTGGCTTGATAGTATCTAAATCCACCATGGCCAATGTCCTAGCAGAATGGACACACAGGCGGCATTTGAGAGCAGCCACTTCAGGTTAGTGAACCGGCAGAGGGTATAAATCCAGGGACCTGGGTTGTGTAGATGACCTGTGTAATCGTCCTGATGCTTTCTGAGTCACACCAGGCACTTAAGTTATTATGGCTTTTCACATTTCAAAGGTTTACAGACTACCATCAGCCCAAATATAAAATAATCATTTCTGCACTCAGAGCTGTATACCCTGTAGTCGGAAAAAAGCCCTTCCTTCCTCATTTTTAAGTGACAGCCTATAATCATGTTGGAGCGATTTTTTGAGATTCCCCCTCCCCCCCCCCCCCAAACCACTGTTTGCTTTTCTGGCAGCTGGGAGGAGTTTTCTCTTTGAGTCAATGGACTGGTTCTCCTTTCCCAAGCCCAGCCACCCACCTAGGGAGACGGAATGGCTATAAATCTCAGCTAACAATTACGTTAGGAGGAAAGTCAGAAGATAAAATCAGTTGATCCCCAGATGTTTATTGAGGACCTGGGAGAAGACCTCATTAAAAAAGTGTGGCTGAGCCATTGTGCATTCCTCCAAACCTCATGGCTTCCTTCAGTTCCAGGTAGGCTTACAAGAGCTGGGAGGTAGGCATGGCCTGGGCGCCTGTGCAGCCAGCTCTGGCCTACTTCTTCCTTCAGACCTGCAAGCCAGTTGAGATAGCCTACTTTAGACATCTGCAATTCAATGAGTTTTTTTTTTTTTTTTTTTTTTTTTTTTTTAATAGATGTCTAGGAACTTCAAAAGTAGGTGAAAGAAAGACAGGAAAATTGTGTAATTACAAGCTGATAGTTGGCTTGTTTATAGGCTAGAAGAATTTTTATCTTTGTAACCCTAAAATAAAATTAAACTAACCCCATTTTCTAATTAATGGTAATGACTAAATGTCAGAATAATGCTTCTAAATGATTTACTATATCTATTACTGTTTTCTGTTGGAATTTAATAGACTTATACTCTGACCTGTACTTATTTTAATTAGTTAAAGCCTACCTATATAATTCTTTTCCCATATGTCTCATAGTTAACGATGTAATTACAATTTGGTAAGAGCCCCTTAGTTTAATTGCAATAATCATGGGACTCATTTTCAATAAATATTCACTGAGCAACTGCTAAGGTAAAATTAATGAGCCTGAAAGAAAAGGGTCCCTAAGGTTTACTCTACTATTGACCTCACAGACCCCAAACCTCATGTTTCAGATCTAAAGAAAGCAAATATAAAGACACATGTATAAATATATACTTATATTTGATATCTATAAATATAAATAAGCATGTTATTTATACTTATATATTTTAATTTAATGATATATTTATAAATATACATAAATATATACACTTATATAAACATAGACATATATACATCTATTAGATGAAGAAACAATTAAATTAATGCTAAATGAATATCCCAAAGAAGAAATTATTTAAGGAAAATGTATCAGCCTTCCCAAGCAAGTAAAATTTGAATTTGGCCTTCCAAGTTATTGAGAATATTGTCAAGTCTGAAATTGGAGCCAACAGAAATTACATATTTACTTTTGTCTTGCTTTCACTAATTTTTGAACTCATGAAGGTTTTCAATTCTACTGAAGATGTTATAATCAAGTTGGGTATTCTATTAAAAAAATGATAGTATTAAGAAATCAGCACGGGGCTGGTAAGATGGCTCAGCGGTTAAGAGCACTGACTGCTCTTCCAGAGGTCCTGAGTTCAATTCCCAGCAACGACATGGTGGCTCACAGCCATCTGTAATGAGATCTGATGCCCTCTTCTGGTGTGTCTAAGGACAGCTACAGTGGACTTATATACATAAAATAAATACATAAATCTTTTTAAAAAAATCAGCACATTCACAGATTCCAACTAAGTGGGCGGTACCCATGTTTACTGAGTATGTTGGTGATTTCCACCTTTGCCAGGCATCTTTGAAATGGGCAGTGTTACAAGCAAGGGTGGGGAGGTATGAAGACCAAAGGGCACTGGAGGAGAATGTGGAGATGGAGTTCCAGGTCAGAACCTGAAAGGTCTCGGCACCAACATAAGGAGCTTAGACTTGGTCTCTAGAACTCATGAGCTCCTTCAAACTTTCCCAGCAAAGTAACTCATCTTCTGAGTACTGGAAGGCAGGGGTGTGGAGCGGTGGCTTGCAGGGGTAGGAGACTGGACTTGGCAAGTCTCTGGGAGGAAGTGGCTACAAAACTGACAGGAGTGAGGATGGGGAGAAAGGAGGAGTGGAGGAAGCAAAAAACAAACAGTGGGCTCTACTTAGCAGCTTAAGAGAATGGTGTTACGGCTGTTGTTCATTGCAGGGCTCGGATTTATGGAGAAGACCAAATAAGAAATGGAGACATTAATGACTTTGAAAGACTTTTTTATTATATTTCTCAAGAAGATGAGCCATACCATCTTATCTCATACCATACCACACAATACCATGCCATAGGGTCACATTTAGGTCCCAGTGTCAGTAAGGAGGTTGGAGGGACCTCAGGAAAAATGCTACCCAGCCAGAACCTTAATGGGGCTTCTATTAGAGAGGCGTGATAGGACAAGTGTACAACCCCACAGCTGGGCATCGGGTTAGAGCAGTTGACGGTTGTCTCATTCCTGACTCTGGGTTGGCTTAGGAAAGGATATACTGGCTCAGGGGTGAGAGGGAATCGGGAGATATTTCAGGGGTTGGGCTCTGGATGGCAAGGGAGATGGAAACCGTTTGGATATGAGTTTGGCTCTTTGGTTATACACATCAACTAGACAAAAACTAACTGAAGCACAAAGCTGTGTCTTGGGTAGTTGGCTCTTAGCCCTTTGGTCAATACTAAAGGTCCTCCTTTGCAGCCAGGGTTTCCAGGGCTTCCGGGGCCTCCGGGGGGCCCGGGGGGGGGGGCCTCCAGGGGCCTCCAGGCCTTCCAGGCCTTCCAGGGCCGAGGAGCAGGAGCAGATACAGGTGATCCGCAATTTCCCCGAAAGTCCTCAAGTTTCTGCCTGCTTTGTCAGAAGAGTATAAAATGTATGTAGATTCCATGGTCTTTGTTCAGCGTGTTTTAAAAATCAGAGCAATGAAATATGTGGCTTAACCCCCATTTCCTCTTAACTTCTGGCTTCCCTCTTTGATTATTATAACTCTGGGACTTGGATGCTCTCATGTCAGCAAACAAATCGAAATTGCCCATGCCTCTGAGCTGCCTGGAAGAGACTCTGAATTCCTGCATCTGTGACCACCCTTCTCCTTGGTCATTCTCCAGCGTAATTCTTTAGTTCATGCCAAACAGGGCCCTGCGTGTTGCACCGCCTCCACCTGGCTTTGTTCTCTAGATGCGACCCCCTTTTAACTCTGCTTTCTGCATATATTCACTGGTCGCTTCTTCTGAGAGTCCACTCCCTGCTCAGTTCCTTCACTCCATGCAGTATAAATCACATCTCTGTGCCTGGAGTGCATCTGTTTACCCAGAGGTATGAGGATTCAGAGCCACGGGGATCTTAGCTCAGGGCTTCAAGGACCTTGTAACTAGCTTGAGAGGCAGATGAACGGTGCATACAGCCCTTCAGGAACATAACTGCTGTGATTCGTGAGAGTTTGGAAGTCACTCCTGGCCAGTTAGTGCAGACTTTGTGGGTGGTTACTATCTCACCCCCTCTGTCTTTTGCTCTGATCTTCAGAATCAACCTACGGGTTTTGAATCTTTTTCTCGACTGAGAACATTAACTTTGGAAGATGCTCTGCCAAGCATATGCAGCAAAAATTCCTGTTTTATAGGTACCACTAGTGAAGTTCAGTGGGGACAGTACCTCTCCTTGCATGCAGGGCTCTACTCTAGTTCTCTACAGAGCACTCTGAGGTTTAAGAGAGGAACCATCTGAGTTCAAATACCAGCGTCATTACTTACTAACTATAAAAGGTTCTTCCTAGGTCAGGCATGGTGATGCATGCCTTTAATCCCAGAACTCAGGAGGTAGAGGCAGATAGATGTCCTTGAGTTTGAGGTTACCTTAGTCCACAGACCTAGTTCCAGAACAGCTAGGGCCACATAGTGAGACCTTGTCTCAGAAAAATAAAAAAGTTACTTCCTGTTTAGTGTCTCATCTTTCTCAAATACAAAATAGGGATGATAGTAGCACCTGCCTTTGAGGATTTCTATGAAAATTAAAATGAGCTCATGTAAAAGGGAAAGCTTGAAATGATTATGACTACATAGGAAGTACTCAGTCCATGTCCGTCCTGATGAGTGGCTATTATGGTGCGTCAGCTTCTGTCCTCTGGGTGATTTTCTGGGTAACTCCTAGCAACTGGAGCTACTTTGCCCTTGTAAATTACTATTTATTTATGATTTTCTCCAGATCTGGGGATCAATCCAGAGTCTCTCCCATGCTGGGCAGGAACTCTACCACTGAACTGCACCAAGAGCCTATAGTCATTCTGCTTGCGTGCTAGAGAAATTTCTATAAACATAGTTTAAAATGCCTGGCATAAGCAGTTCCTCTGGAATTCTAAGGCCATGGGTATTTTATTATCCCTGGACAATGGCTTTTAATAGAATTGGGACAATGCACAGGCCTGTTGGTCTCCACTGCGGAGTCCTGTTGTGCTCTTGTTTTTATGTGAACCATGGTAGTTTTAGTTGTTGGGTTTTAAGTCTACCACCCTGCGGCTCACATTCAGTGAAACGCTTCTGTTCCAAAGAACAGTATCTGTGTTACGGGACAATCAGCCTTGATTTCCATGGTCTTTACAAAGTGATTATTCAGTGGTCTATACCTCTGGACCTTACATTTTGCTTTTCCAAACCTACTTTTCCATATTTGATGGTTCCGGAAACTTCTGAAAAGATTTCAAATACCAAATGACCAAGTGTTGGTTCTAATTTCAGATAAGGATGTAGAATACATTGAAAATGTATTGGAGATCTATCTTAGTCCTTCAGACTAGGAGTCCCCAGGGCTAAAGGTGTTTCTTCCTCGTGGAGAAAGTGTTGGTCTGGCTTCCCTGATGCCTTCAAATATAGGAAGACGAGTTAGAATATTCACACTAGAGGAGGCAGATCTGGGCGATATCCTGGATCCTCTGCTCAAGACTGTGTAACCTCAGACTTGTTACATAGTGTGCTGAGCTTTGAATTGCTCATCTTCACAATGAAGACTTTTTTCTGAGGATGGAGCGAGCCTCTGTGTATCAGCTGCTTGCATTGGTGCCCACACAACCCTGGGTCCCAAATGTTCTTTACTATCATTTTTCAGAGGTCTGAAACTAAAGTTTCTATCATGAAGATAGAAAGACCTAGTCGTTGCAATTTTATCAGAATAAAATCTGCCCGCCTCAAATAGAGGAAATGTTGTGCATAGATCCTTATACAGAGACTAAGTATGTTTCTTTTCTAGGAAAGAAGGGAACATAATTTTGAACATAATACAAATTTAGAATCATAGCCTTAAAATGTAGATTTGTCATTATCCTTAATTGTCTTCACAGCAAGTTAGCAGGGGTCCTTTTCTGTGTCAGTTCTGCTGTGAGGACAAAAAGCTCCTGTCAGCCTAAAACAGCGTCCGGTGTCTGGGCTGCACATGAGGCTGGCGATGAGGGAGCACTCTGGTCACGGTGTACTAGAACACGCCTCCCTTCTGTGAAGACGCTTAAAGTCTGTATGTTCTTTAAACTACTTCTTTGACAGCTTATGTGGAAAGTCCTAAGATGTCTAGCAGAAGGTTTTAGTGGCATCAAGGATCAGATACTAATGCCATGAACGGGAAGGAGTGGAGTGAGTGTTCCTGGCTGGCATCATTGTCTCTGTCCCCAAAACCCTAAGTGCTGGGAGCAGGGGCAGGCTGCCAGCTCTGGAATAGAATCCTCCATTTTTAATTCGAAGCCATGGGATGCTATTGAGACACTTGTTAATGATGCCACAAACCCTAACACCTAATTGCACTCTTGTGAATGTGCCCACATTTTCTGCCTTAGGAGGTTGGTGGCACTGGGTACAATGGTGGCCTTTTCCTCAGCCCCGTTAACCTGGCTTTGTTGCTGTGTGTCTGAACAAGAACCTCTCCGTGTCACATACACTGGTTGCTTCTCAGAAGTTGAGGGTTGAGTAAATGGGGTCATGAGCAGAGTTTTGCAAATGCCTCAGGTCAAGACATAAAAGAAACCATTTGTGAAGAGGGAAATGCCCTAGGGTTTCTCCATATGAATGAAGCTGAGTCCTCTGAGACCAAAAGGAGGTTTATGGAGGGATTATTTACATACTATGCATTCAATAGGAGTCTTCATTGTAACACCAAGAAAGTATGAAAACTTATGCTATAGCCAATAAAAACTTTCTTGGTTTTAATTATATTGGTTGTTTTAAATATTTATATATTTTCTATGTCTAAATATATATATTTTATATGTCTAAAATGCTATATACATATGCATATATATGCATGTATACTATATATACACATATATGCATATACATGCATATTATACACACACATATATGCATATACATATATACTATACATACACACCTATATGCATATACATGTATACTATACATACACACATATATGCATATACATGTATATTATACATACACACATATATGCATATACATGTATACATACACATATATACATACACACATATATATGAAGTTACATTAATTCATACATATATAAATGGTGGAAGGCGAGAAGATGCTGCCTTTGGCTAGAGGACGGTTGAAAAGGTTGCAAGCATGTCCCTGTGAGAAGTACTTTTTTTTAAATATGTGAATATTTTTTAACGCTTTCAAATTTCTCCAAGCACTAAAATAGAATACATGTGATTATTTGATTCTGACACATAGAGATCATGGGCCAGAGAGAAAGCCCAGTGCATAAAGGCACTTACCGTACAAGTTACCAACTGGAGCGCAATCTCTGGAATCCACCTAAGGTAGAAAGAGCAAGGAACCCCACAAAGCTGTTGTCCTCTGACATCCGCATGAGGTCCATGTGTTCATACACTTGCCCCTATTCTCTCCTCAAGTAATAGTAGTATTTTCTCTTAAAAGAGTACAAATCAGGACAGATAATTTGTAAGCTTCTGACCCTAAAAACCAAAAATGAATCTAGCAGTAAAATTTCAATTCTTAATGTCCATAGACTAGCTTGGTCTTCTGTAGGCAGTTGAAAGTTTGCTGAACTTGGACATGGGATAGCTGCTATCCTGTTCTTTAGCTGTTGGTGGGTTATTGTAGCTTTCTCAGTTTCCTGGGAATCTTTGTGGGGTGGCCCAGCATAAACATTTGACCTTTTAAGGAGAGAAATATGAGTGGGGACAGAGAGTAGGGGTAGGTCAGAGGACACTCAAATGGGTTATGCTGTGAGTAGCCCCTGGGGTTTGGGGTGCGGGGAACACGATAGCTCAGGACAAATTTCTATTTCAGACTCTTGCCTGCAGCTGGCCCTGGGATGGGGTGTCCTTTCATAAAAGTTGTACTTGGTCATTGGGAATCCAAAGGTCCCCAGCAGGGTTGTCAGCTCTGTGTACAGCTGGAGAGGAGGTTGGCTTCTCCACCTATTGAGACATGTGTTTACCCTGGCCAGCATCACTGGAGGGAGAGGATGCAGACAGTCCCCTAGAGTGTAAAGGAACGGGGCCATGTTTTGTTTTCTAATACCAGGGCAGCTTTCTTATAAGAAGGATCAAAAATGTCCCCACATTTTTGATCTGCTTAGTGTCTGCTTAGGCGTGTAATCCTAGATCTTTTTATAATAGACTCTTAGGCTCTGCTTCTTGTGAACACTTGAGGCATTTGTTCTTCTGGTTTTCTTTTCTCTTTAATATAATGTTGTAAGTAAAGGCTAAACCTTGATAAGGCATCAAAACGAATTCTGTTTCAGGAATTGAAATTTTGTTATTATATCCCCTTTTTAATCTATAAATTGTTTCTAATCATTCTGTTTCACAGTCAAATTTTTATATAGATTCTTTTTTTGAGATCTTAGAGAAATTGGAGCTCAATATGAGTGACCTTCTCATCAAAGCTATCAACTTGGATCATATTATGTCAGTGATGTTCATTAAAAGATCGTTAGCATATTAATGATTTAACTCTTTAAGTTGACTTATATTATGAAAATAAGGCACACAGTAAAATCTTACATATTCCAAATCATTAAATTATCTAGTTTTATTGTTCTCATATATACACACACAGATTCACAAACACACCCACACAAGAGCACATATACATACACGTGCGCACACACGCGCACACACACATGAGTGTGCACATGTGCACTTGCATGTGCAGAGTACACTCCAGGAAGCGTGTCTTATGTAATTTTGGCAAATTAGTTAAGAAAATATGTATGTAAATACAGTAATAGTAATTGCTAAAGATTCCTTGGTGCAGTGTAATAACATGCAAGCACCTGTAAATGCCATTAGATGTCAGACAATATGCAAAATTCTAAAGCCCCTTAATTTGTTCTTCCCTGACAATTGTGTATGATTGAGGGTGGAAGTAGGTGAAATTCCAATCTGTGTGTCAAATCTTGGGTTCAGTTCCTTGAAGACGTGAAATGATTTCACTAATCACCCTTGTTTTTAGAGGTGTCTTGAAAACAAACTTACTTGATTAAGATTTGGTTATTATTATCAAGATCAGTCTCTCCCTCCACCCCTCCCCAAAAGTAAGTGTATTTGGGCAATCGTTTTCCTATAGCTGGTACAATGGTACAGTTCAAAGCAAAATCAGATAAGAAGGTGGTAATGCTGCCATTTCCCCATTACATGTCCTTGTCATTACTCACAAGCAAGGCGCAACTGGTGGCCAAGCCGGTAGAACATGGTTGTGCCCTATGAACTGGAGTGTTACCTATGTCTGCCATCATACGTCAGCTCTGTACGCTCTCATGCTTGGAGAAACTTAGTATGGGGTGTAGGAGATTCTTGTACATTCACATAGGGATAGGAAGGGTACCCTGATTTATGCTTATTTAAAAATAAAAGATACTAATCAAAAACTATTGTCTAGAACCTGAGGGACTTTGGTGCCTGGCAGATATTCAAGAAAAGGTGCTGAAAGTCAATGCAAAATGACTGGCATGTCTTCAGTCCCAGGAGGCTTCTGTACAATGGGTAACAACCTGGTAAATGTAGGTATTTTAGGATGCTGCTGTATCTAAATCCCTTCACCCCCACGGAAGGAGAGGTTTGAGGTTACGATGTTTCTCTACCCAACTTGATTCATACCATTTGGTTCCTTCCAGTCTCCCATGAAAATACCCCAGCCCTGGTGACATAAGTCACCTGGTGACATATGGTCAGCACGTCATATGTACCAGCTCAGCACATATGCTCAATAAGTCACTGAAACCTCAGAATATTCCTTAAGGCCACCGAAAACTAAAAAAGGTTAAACGTGGCATGCCTAAACAATAATTAAAGTATACATTAATTAAACGGTAGCTATTAATATCAAATACTTGGTATTTAAAAATTAAAAGTATTAATAATATTAAAAGTATATATTAATAATTAAAATATTCCTGTTTTTGAATATTTTATTAAGAATCTTAATGAAGGCAGTGGGTCGTCACAGCTAACCAAATAAGCAAAAAAAAAACAAAAATTCTTTTGATTTATAATGTAAATAAATGAAAACTTTGAAACTGTCTAATTTCCATCCCCTTCTGGGGATGGATACTGGCATCTCTCCACGGCCCCTGCTAGCTGTGCTAACTCTTATGTTTGGCATTGATAGAGCCAAATTTTAGATCACAAGTTTTGATAAATAGCTCACAGTGAGAATAATATTTATCCTTGACAGTGAGCAGGTTTTTATTGTCTCATGTGGGCCGGGAACTGGGGAAGATCCAGAGGGTCTTGTGAAGGGCCAGTGTTAGAGTGGATCATGGAATAGCAAACCAGAAGGCATCCCATGCATCTCACCCACGGGACAGGTACCTACACTGAAATAAGCTGGTTCTTAAAGGTGCTTTCTGCTTAGCTGTCTCCCTCCCATCAGCATAGCTGCCATCCACCATCTATCTGAATGATCCCACTGACTAAGTTGAGTCTCAAAGTGCCCTCATAGGACTACAGACACATCAGCCTTCTGGACATTTGTTAGCAGTTCTGGAGTCCCCAGCCCAGTCCCCTGGAATTGCAGGCCCTGGAGAGAGACTTTCAGTCAGCCAAGAGTTGCAGGAGAGTCTGATGCCAGCTCAGGGTTAAAACTGGGGACCAGATGACCCAAGATGATCTTTTGGTCAGACTTCAGTTTCCTTTATAAAATGAAATGTTGATAGTGAGAAGGTTCATTCTAGGGCTGGAGAGATGGCTCAGTGGTTAAGAGCACTGTCTGCTCTTCGAGAGGTCCTGAGTTCAATTCCCAGCAATTACATGTTGGCTCACAACCATCTATAGTAGGATCTGATGCCCTCTTCTGGTATGCAGGTATCCCCACAGAGCATTAATATTTATATAAGATAAACCATAAGGAGGAGGAGGAGGAAGTTCATTCTAAGACATTCCCTCTCCCACAGCCCTACAGTTCAGGCCCCAAGCTCTCAAAATCTACCCATCTGTGATGCAAATTACATACCCAGCAGTGTCACATAGTAACTGACAAGACAAACTCTAAAATCCCACTGCCTTTGTTCAAGTTCTTTTGTTTTTTTTTTTCTCTTTTTCTTGCTCTGCAGGTCTTTGCTTATATATTGTGATTTTTGATTTTGTGTTTTTATGAGATATCTGTGTTTGCCAGTGTTCGTGCCTCTGTGCTGTGTTTCTTGTGCCTTTTTTTTTTTTTTTTTTTTTTTTTTTTTGGCTATTTGTTTTTGTTTTGTAGTATTCCAGTTTATTTTTATCACTTCTTCCTCTTCACCTTCCCCTTCTTCTTCCCCTTCTCCTTCCCCTTCTACCGCCTTCTTCTTCTTCTTCTTCTTCTTCTTCTTCTTCTTCTTCTTCTTCTTCTCCTCTCCCTTTCCTCCTCCTCCTCCTCCCTCCTCCTCCTCCTCTTCCCTCCTCCTCCTTCTTCTCCTTCTTCTCTTAGTATATTCTGTGTGTTTTTTAATGAAAGGGAGCAAAAACAAAAGTGGATTTGGATAATGGGAGGTGGAGAGGATCTGGATGGAGTTGGGGGAGGGAGAACTGTAGTCAGGGTATATTAATCACCTAAAGCTGCTATGCACTGAGCTCTTGTTAATTAAAAGCAACACTCCCCATGCCTAAGGAAGGTGGTGAGGCGTTAGCCTACAGCACACGGAGCAGAGGCTGAGAACTCAGGAAGCACTCATAATCAGCTGGCCACAGCGGTGCCTTTCCCTAAAACATTCTGAAACTTTGTAGATGGAAAAGACATCCTTTACAGCCTTGTTCCACATGCTTTTCTGACACATTGTAATACATATTAAGGGCTTGGAGAATTGGCTCGGCAGCAGTTAAGATTATCTCTTGCTCTTGCAGAGGACCCAGATTCAATTCCCAGCACCCACCAGGTGGCTCACAACCATCTGTAACTCCAGTTACAAGGTGATCTGACTTCCTCCACCCACCTTGAGGGGAGATCTCTCAGTGGCCTGGAATTTGCAAGTAGGCTAGACTGGCAGGCCAACAGTCCTCTGGGATCTGCCTGTCTCTGCCTTCTGTGCTGGAATTGATTATGCCTGAGTAACAACTCCTAGCCTTTTCACAAGGTTCCGAGGCTCCAACTCTGGTCTTTGGGCTCACAAGGGAATCACTTTACCCACTGAGCCAGCTAACTTCTTGTGGAAATAGCAGTCTTGTCAGAATAGGGCCCCCGCCATTTAATTCTAATTACTTCCTTGGATGTTAGGGCTTTGGCAGCAATGATTCAGTCCATTGAGGGTTAGATTATACCTGGAAGAAAGGCTGGTGGGAGTGTGTGTGTGTCTGTGTGTCTGTGTGTCTGTGTGTCTGTGTGTGTCTGTGTGTCTGTGTGTCTGTGTGTCTGTGTGTCTGTGTGTGTGTGTGTGTGTGTATGTCTGCCATTGGCAATTGCATTCATCAAGCTTTTGGTCCACAGTACCATTTCCAATAACTGACGTAATAAAATGTCTAAATAGGTTAAAATCGAAATGTCTACAATAGAATGGAATGCAAGGTCCATTTTGAAGGTACATCATTGGAGGGCACATTTTCACAGATTATACGTGGTTTAGCTCATCTTTAGAGGAAATAAAATCACAGTGATATTTATCCATGTGGACAATATAAAGAACTCACCAGCCTGTAACTTTTTCTTGACCACTGGGTTTCCCCTCGGCATCTGAAGAGGGAGCGTTTGCAGAAGGCCAGGCAACAGCCTGTACTCCTGAGTAGGGCTACCAATTATTCTACTTTTCCCTTACTGTGTAGGAAGGAGGTACTGAGGCTCCCCGGAGGAGATGACCTGGAGCCCCGTGGACTCTTTATAAGCCTCCGGATTGGGGAGAGAAAATGCATGCATGCACCATAAATAGTTTGAGGTTCAGACTGGTTTGATCCATGAAAGCCCAAAGAAGCAAGCCCTTAGATCTCTGCTTTTTTTTTTTTTTTTTTCCTTCACACCAGCATTAGGGGAAAGTGGTCGGGTTTGCTTTTCTATCCCCCTCCTCTCCCCACCCCTCACCCCCAGCTCCTGAGGGAAGATATCACATATCAGAGAGGGCCCTATGTCTGAGAATCCCCTCGGAGGCCTCAGTGTATTGGGATTTTTATCTTCAGAGTTCAGAAAGATATAAACACGGGTATGGGGGACAGGACAGGACTTTTCTCCTTTCTAGGAAAAAAAACGCAGATGATGGACTGGTGCCTCCAGCCACCCTCTGAAGTGACTGGAGACCAGACTGGCAAATGTTCTTCTAGGCCTCTCAGGCCTCCTTTTTCCTTGCCCCAATGCCCAGTTGTGCAACCCTGTTTGTTTTGACGGGATCAAAATCTCCATTTCTAAGTCTCTACTTCTGTCTATTGTTTTTCAGAGGGACCAGAGACCAGTGAGACAGGAATATGATGTGCCAGTTCTGGCATTTATGACCAGTGGATCTTGGCTTACTTTTCAGAAGAGCAACAAAATCAAATTACCCCTCTCGTCCTATGCCTGTCAAATTCTCTACAGTGCTGCCCCCTTCTCCCTGATGGTCTCAGGCTCTTTAACTGTTACCGGGCAAACTCCCTGGCAGCCTCACCAGACCCAGACTCCCACGTAGAATCAATTATACACACCTCAAATCAAAACTGGAATACCACCTTTAGGTATTGACAGAATTCTCATTCCAGGGGACATCTTAGCCCTTGGTAAACCAGTCAGTGAACGAGCTGCAAAACCAGCTCTAAAGCAGCAATAGCTACAGAGTTTCCAGGCTCACTCATACAAGACACCTTACCACAGTGACTTTGTTCTGACTATCCTGACTAATGGGCAGGGAGTACCGACTCCCTGGTACGGACTCCCTGAAGGTCTTTGAATCAACCACACTCTTATCTTCTGAGAGCATCAGTTCTGGATTTCGAGCTGTGTCCAGCACAGTTCCGAGGCTAGACCAGACTGGAGAGGCGAGGCCATGAAAACTCGGTGTAGTGGACGCCAAAGTCCCACTGCAAATTCGTCATGTTTATTATGTGCAGTAGAACAGGGAGGCAGGGTTGCTTCGTATGGCTGAACAAGGAGGCGGAGTTATTGCATACAGATCAAAAA
The DNA here is from genome assembly GCF_011762505.2 of Arvicanthis niloticus. Lineage (NCBI taxonomy): Eukaryota > Metazoa > Chordata > Mammalia > Rodentia > Muridae > Arvicanthis > Arvicanthis niloticus. Next base: position 15,988,620 of record NC_133436.1, on the reverse strand, counting down.
AGGAAGCAGGGTCATTACATACACTTGAACAAGGAGGCCGGTTTAGCTAATCTCCTTAGGAGCAGTCTCTGTAGGAAGCAGTCCTCATCCCAACCCCTGATCTTGGCTTCTTTCCACACCTCTGTTCATGGGCAATAAATGATAATGTTGATTGTACAAAATAAGTTCAGCTCTGAGGATGTTTTGTATTACTAAATCAGTAAGGTGATAACTAGAAGTAACAGGGAAGCTTGACCCCTCTTTACGTGGCTTAATTCACCGAGGCTCACACTTGGCTATGACGAATTTGTTTAGACCCTTAAGTCAGTGTTCTGTTCAAAGCCAAATTAACAACTGGGTAAATTGTCTCTGGCTTCAGGATCGATAGCACAGTTGGCTAACTGGATACACATGGTCACTTTATCTGGCCCCTAGAAGCTTCAAGACAGACAAAGTAGATCCACCAGCTTCTCATCTATCAGCACATTCCTTTGTGACTCCTTCTGTTAGATGGCTGATGTTCATTTTACTCTGAAAGTGCTGAAAAATTTGAGGTGTGGTTTATATTTATGAAAAGACCCCATCCAAGTGGCCATACAATAACAGTCATAGTTATTATCTATGCAGCTCTGCCCAGTGTTTAGAATAAAGAACACACACACATACATACACACAAGCACACATACACAAGCACGTACCCACGCACGTGTGTGAGCACACACATGGGGACAGGGGAGGACAGTTTCTAAAAGAGAAACTGTTAGAGTAGGCATTGCTTGTAATTATGCTGTGTAACTGTGTCTTATTTACTTACACACAAAGGAAAAAAAAACAGATTGGGTGATCACCATCAGTATGAACACTTTGTGTTTACAGGAAGTGAAGCATCCTTGACAGATGGGTCTTTTCTCCCTACCTGGTTTCTCTTTCCTGCTTCTTCTCAGATTTCAGGTGCCAGTTCACACTTTTCTTCCTCTGGAAAGTCCCTCCAGATTGCTACCAGCAAGCTCCGCCCCTTCTCCCTGCTGCTTCTGTGACCCCTGTGCCTCTTGCACCAGATGCACTTCTCATGAGGTCACCTGCTCAGATGACAGTCCTGAGTGTAGCTCCCTGGCCAGACTCTAGGTCAGCAGAGGATAGAGTATTAATTACCTAGACGGGCTTTAACGGTGGTATCTTCAGTATTTTGCAGTAGTCAGTTGGCCTGAGGACTGAGGCGATTCTAAAATCCTATAGTTGGAAGCAATAGGAAACCAGAGTCCTGAGGCATGAGGAGAAGGTGGCCAGTGAGGAATGCAGAGATGTATTCTCCTGAGGCTCCCCAAAGCCAAAAGGTGCAAGTATCCTTCTTGCTCCTTACTATGAAACCCTGCCTCCAGGATAGTTAGTAAATATTTCTATGGAGAAGTAAATATGCATAGAACCCTGAGAGTGACTCTCTAGTAGGGGAAACAGGATTGCTTTTGTGTTTTCCTGTCATGGTGAGCAGCAGCCCAAGATGAGAATAAATACCATAACTGGGAAGATAGCTTAGTCAATAAAGAACAAGCGTAAAGATCTGAGTGTGGATGGCAAAAAGCCAGTACATAACAGTTATAATCCTAACACTGGGAAGGTGGAGACAAAAACATCCAGAGAATTTTCTTGCCAGCTGATCTTGCTGAATCAATGAGCTCCAGGTTGAGTAAAGAGACCCCAATTCAAAAAATAAGGTGGATGTCAATAGAGGAAGACACTCAAAACTCACCTCTGAACTCAGTATGCTCACGTGTACATGTGGACATGTGTGCATGTGTGCGCGTGCACACACACACAGTTGTACACAAACATACACAAAAGGGCCTGAATGGCTTTGCAGGTAAAGGTACTTGCTACCGAGCCTTAGAGGATGAGGTTAAGCCCTGGTACCAAGAAGGTAGAGAGAAAGAATTCTCTCCCAAAGGTTTTTATCTGATCTCTATGAATACACCGGCACTGTGTGTCTCCACACACACACTCACACACAGTTTTTCAGTATGAAAGAAAGAGAGAGAGAGAGAGAGAGAGAGAGAGAGAGAGAGAGAGAGAGGGAGGGAGGGAGGGAGGGAGGGAGGAAGGAAGGAAGGAAGGAAGGAAGGAAGGAAGGAAGGAAGAAAAGAAAAAAAAGAAAAGAAAAGAAAAGAAAAGAAAAGAAAAGAAAAGAAAAGAAAACCACCAACTTAGAATGTTCTCCAAGTGGGCAGGCAATCTGAACAGGGACTGAGTAGCTGGTACATAGCAAGATTGAAGCATTAAACTAGACCTTCACGGTGAGGTGTAAGTGGCCATCCAAACCCAATGAAGAATTATGTTAAAATACCTCAACAGTACTTTTCTCATACTGATAGAACGTAATCAAAGGATTTAGTTTGTCTGTCTGTCTGTCTGTCTGTCTGTCTGTCTGTTTATCTGTCTATGTTCTGCTAGAACGTAAGCTCCAGGAAGGTAAGATTCTTACTGCTTTATTCTTGCCTATGCCTTTAGTGCCTGCGATAATACTCAGCCCATGATAACAACTTAAGTACTAGTGAGTAGACATGTCAGTAGGTCGCAAACATGAAATACATTTGTGATAATTAAGCATTTATTTCATCAACTAGACTCAAGCAAATCCTAAGTTAGAAACACTACCATTTGGCATTAGACCCCAGAGTAAAAACCCAAGGACGATAATCTGAAGAAGCCCGTGAATGCAGACTACCTTTGGCCTCTCAGACCAAAGATTCCAGAACCAGTATGTTAACCCAGCAACTGCAAGACACTGGACTCACACCCCTGGCTCACGGAAGGGTTGAATGGGGGACTTCCTTCTTAAAGAAGTAGGTGTGGCTAAGGGAACCTGGCCAGAAATGCTACAGCAGGATGCCTTTGCCTCTCTCTGACTGGGACTCCAGAGGACAGCATCAGGTAAAGGGAGCCCCAGAGAGGACCTGCTCAGATGCAGTCACACTTGAGCATCAGACTCTAGATCCACAAACAGGCAGAGGATATGCCCCTATTCCCCTGTCTTCTTGCTTCCAAGTAGCCAGAAGGGAAGGACACAGGTATCTATTCCTAGGGACAGAATAGGGTCCTGGAAAGCTGGGGGTGGGATGCAACTGTTTTCAGCACATAAGGATTGCTGTCATGTGAATTTATTTTGTCCCTTTTGTATTATTGTCATGCCCCAAACCATATTCATTAACAACAACAAAAAAAAAATGTAAAGATAATATCCAAGGAAGTAATAAAAGAGTTGGCTGCTTCCACCACCTCACCAAAGGCTAACGTTTAGATTCGGTCTCCCTTCCCCTTCTTTTTCTCTTCTTATATTTGCAAAGGATTTGATGGGGTTTTGTTTAAGACAAACCACAGTAAATTTGGCTACACTTGTTTGGGGACTTAATTAAGACTGACCTGTCTTGGAACAGAGAGCTCTCTCTCCCCCTTCCTTTGTTCTGTTAGTGTAAACAAGTTACTTCATGCGCCCCTGTGGGAACTGAGATCAGGCAAGCACTGGGGCTCCCTGAAACTTTCAGCAGGTTCAACTCTCTCAGCTTGGATCCCAAGTCATTAAGTATAAGATGAAAGATGAGCCCAGCCCACTTTTACTCTGTGAGGTTGCAATGGGAAACATGCAGGAAGGCAGCCTAAAAGAACTGGATTTTACTGTCCAGAGTAAATCAACCTCTCTCTCTCTCTCTCTCTCTCTCTCTCTCTCTCTCTCTCTCTCTCTCTCTCTCTCAATATTGCTTGAAGGACACTTGAGAACATGGGAGAGAGAAAAACAGGGCAAATGCATACAGTTAGGATCGCTTCTATCTGCAGCATGGCACACAGCCGGCTCTCTGCCGCTTACTACACTTGTCATTATTGGATTTGAGGCTTGTCCCATCCTGCTTGTCAAGAGCTTTCAAGAAGGGGAAATTTGTGTCCAGGAGCAGCCTCCAGTGTAAAACCTGGGGCTTAGTGGCTGTCTCTAAGTGAAGGCCAGTGAGGGGAGAGGCTGTTAAAGCCGAGAGAAGGGGTCCTCAAGCTGTTGCTATGTACACTACTCTGCCTTCACCATGGTAACACATGGCAATTCTGATTCACATGCTCCAATCTGTGGTCCTCATTGCCCTTCTTTAGTTTAAAACAAAATCTCACACAAAGCATGACGCTATCTATACTCCCTCAGGAAGAAATGCTGCTTTTCTGGGGGATGTGCTGGTTTCTGGCCAGGTACACATTTTGCCTGAGTGGGATTGTTTTCACGGTCAAGATCAAAGGAACATATGCTCCAACCATCGCTCTCCTGTCCTAGAAATTAGATAGTGTGCCCTGAGATAAATTCATTTGCTCGTAGGTTGTTCATCAAACTACAGCACCCTATGTCGATTATAGTTTTAGGCTGCAGGTCTCCAACCGCACCCCACCCCACCCCCAAGATGCCTAGAGGTGATACTTGGGACAAAGGGCCTGAGTGAGATCCTGCACTGACTTAAGTTTGTTCTAAACAGCTTGCTTGTGTCTCCCTGCAAGCTTATACCCTCACCTCTGCTGTTTTGATAACTGTCTCTAAAACTCCTCTCAATGGGGTTATGCAACGGCTGGAAACAGCTGACCACAGAGTCTTCCTCTCACCCTAGTGCACCTAGGGAGTTGTGTTGGCAAGGAGGGGGAAAGCTAGCATACAGAGGTTGCCTCTTCTGCTGAGGCATGAAAATGGTGGCTCCGCTGAAACGGTATGAATCCTTTTTTAATTTGCATTTTGGAAAGATAAACGTGGGATTTCAGCTGCACACCCAAGCCCCTGCTCAAGTTCAAGTACATTGTGTCCGTGTTTGCAGAAGGATAGATTGTGTGGAATGCCTCTGGCTATGAACAGATTTGATGTGTGTTATCTCCCGGGGGTGGATGGGGAGGGATGTGTCTAAAAGCCAACTGCATTCTCCAGGGATAATTCTCCCATTGTGCTTTGCACAGCGAGTCCTCCCGAGGTGTCCTTAAAGATGGGACTGATAGGTGATTGGAAGCAAGAAGCTACTTGTAACAGTTGCTTGCTTGCTATCTGAACACTGCTCGGTTCAGAAATAACTTAAAACTTGATTTCAATGCTCTGGAGAAGAAAGGCCAATGTCCTAACAAAAGAAGAGTACAGGGTAGAGCTAAGGCTCGACTTTAGCCCAGAGACATCAACCAGCCGCGACACCTGCAGCAAAGCAAGGTTTGAGAGTCTGGAAGCAAATTGACCACCACATTCTCTGCATGGCTGATCACGGTAGGAATACAAGAGAGAAACTAAATCCTAAGTCAGATCGGAGGGTGGGCTGTGAAAACCAATGTTTGAAAAGAGGCCGGTGCTATGGATCTGTTTGCTCAAATGTCTGCTCTGTTTTGGTTTTTTTGTTTGTTTGTTTGTTTGTTTGTTGTTTTGGGGGGGGGTTGTTTTTTGTTTTGTTTTGTTTTTTGAGACACGGTTTCTCTGTGTAGCCAAGGCAATACTGGAATTTGCTCTGTAGACCAGGCTGACCTGGTACTCACAGGCATCCACCTGCCTCTGCTTCCCAAGTGCTGGTATTACAGTGAGTCCTCCAGAGGTGTCCTTAAAGATGGTGCAGCAGGGAGTTTGGAGGAGGAGCTAGGCTTTTATGTTGATTGATGTGAGTAACTAGTGTCTATGGTTCCGTTTCTCTCAGTGGATTTAGTTCTCCAGTGCAAATGGGAAAAGACTCACATTTCTTTAATAGGCAGATGATTTACATCCACCTTAAACCACCGTATCTTCTACTGCGAGTAAATACATTTTTTTAAGATGGAAGATAATTTTGTAATTATATTTATGTACAGAAAACTCAGTGTACATTTTTTAAACCCAGTTTAGTGGCGAGTTCTTTAGCCTTCGCCTTTTCCAGCTTGGCAATGCAAGCCACAGACTTAGGACCCAGGACGTTGCCTCCCCAGTGGCGGCGGATCTCATTATATCTATCATTATAATTGGTCCTAATAGCTTCCACCAGCTTAGCCAGAGCACCCTTGTCTTCTGAGTTAACCTGTGTGAAGGCAACAATGGTGCATGTCTTCCTGTGGACTAGGCGCCCCAGCCTGGCCTTTCCCTTGACGATGCAGTGGGGCACCCCCATCTTTCAACACAGAGCAGGCAGGAAAACCACCAGCTCAATGGGGTCTACACCATGGGCAATCACCGCAAGCTGAGCCTTTTTGTTCTCCATCAAGGTGGTGACTGTATTGACTCCTGCTCGGAGGACAGATGGTCTCTTAGTTGGGACGTCCCCTTTGCCAGCGGCTTTCTTCTCAGCACGGGCCAGTAGCCTTTGCTTCTTCTCTTGCTTTGTCTCTGGCCTGTACTTGTGGGCAAGCTTAAGCAGCTGAGTGTTTGCCTGTCCACAGCCTGGGTGAACTGGTTAACGACAGGAGGCACTTTGAGCCGATTATAGAGGATGGCTCTTTGCCGCCGCAGCCTGATGTATCGGGACCAGTTGACAAATCGTGTTAAATCTCTTTGGGGCTGGATGTCCTGCCCAATGCCGAAGTTCTTGGGCCTTTTCTCAAACAAAGGACTGACCACCTTTTTGGCCTCCTGTTTCTTGACTACGCCAAGGGGCCAGGGCCACCTTCTTCCCCTCGGCCTTCTTTCCTTTGGGCATCTTGCTCGGCTGGAGGAGAGAGAAAGTGAGTAAACACTTTCTAAATAGGTAGAAACAAAGACAGATCCCTTTGAAATCATTTCCCTTTACAAATAGCCCTTTGGAAAAAAAAAAAAAAAAAACTGCCAGGACACCCTTTGTTTGATCAACTCTGTGCTCAAACACCCGTGTAACCACCATAAGGCAGATTTGTAGCTGGGAACGTTCTTTGGGCTTAGAATGTAGGCAGAGTATCTGCAATGCACAGGGAATTAGCTCACTATCAGTCACCCTCAGGAGAACCTTCATGTATCCTTCAAAGGGACTCCTAAGCAGACGTGGGCTGTTTGGGATGTGCCATTGACTTTCGTGTTTGTCACATTTTTTTTTCTACAATGTATTCCGAAAGTGTAAAATTATCTTCTTTGCCTCTGTGCCAAAGAAAAACTTCTAATAGACTAAACACAAATTGGGAATGCGTTGTGAAAGCCTGCGCATCCGAAAAGAGTTGGTTTTGTTGGTTGTCTTAGAAAACGGTAGATAATGGTAGTATTTAAAACCAAAGAAGGTTCTTCCCTGCAAGCCTCTCCAGCATTCGCCTGCTATGCTTTACATAGAAACTATGGCCTATGCTTTTAAACGTCTTTTGCGATTTCCAGCTCCTTCATCTGAAACCATGATGCAACTTTATAAAGTTTTCTGACCCTGTCTAATTTGAGGCTAACTCCTCTCTCGAGTACCCCTTTTCCTTTTTCTGCCATCTCTGGGGCATCTCTTGTCCAGCTTCTTGGCACTGTTAGCTGGCTTCGGAATTTGCTGTGTTTCAGTGGGGCCAGCCTTGAAGTCCTGGTGGCTATACTGCATGCACATCTCCTCTCGTTATCTCAAAACCTAGACAAAACCACTACAGTCTCATTGCTAACATCCCAGGGTAGTTCTTAGTAGAATGGGCAGGCTAATTCTTGGCATCGGAGCAATGACCCCATGACCCTTTCCCAGAGGAAGCTACAGTTTTTGCTCATAGCTTTTACCTATGCCAAGAAAGACTTGAGGTATTCTTTCAGTGTGCATGTGCGTGTGCATGCGCACGTATACACACATGTGCGCCTGGATGAGTTCATACACGTGTGGGTACCAGAGGACCCCTCTTCATGTCATTTTCCAGGCACCTTCCACCTTTTGCTTGACATAAAGGTTTTTATTGGCCTAAAACTTGAGAAACAGAGCCCAAGTAGGCTACAGTAGCTAATCAGTGAGGCGCAGGGATACACCCATCTCCTCCCAGCTCATTGCCCCTGAGATTGTGTGTGTGTCATCCCCTCTAGGGACTGAACCCAGTTCTCATTCTTGCAAGGCAAAGACTTTACTAACAGAGCCATCTCCCTAGCTTAAAACTCAGTTTTCTAACATAGGTTATACATCCTACTCTGAAAACCTGACTCTGAAATACTGAGAAATCAGAAGAAGCCCACAGATCTCAAAACACTTCTCAAATGAAAAATTACAGATCACAAAAACTTCATCTTTTCACAAATGAAAAATTACAGATCACAAAAACTTCATCTTCTGCACCAAAGTATGACAGGTGTTGTCTAGAACTAATTTAAATCTAGGTACATAGGTGTATATGCTACAAAAATGAAAACACCGTGTCCGTGCCCAAGATAAAGCCTGTATATACGAATATTTCAAAATCCAAAAATTTCTGAAACCCCATTAATTCTGAACATTCAGGCAAGGAATAATCAGCGTGTGGTGGGATGGATTCCAAGCTGTGGCAAACTCTAGGAAGGGTTTTGTATTTTTACTGGTGGAGGGCTTTCTCAACCTGCTGACTTTCAGACCACCTGCTGGCTGGAGTTTTCTTTTCTTGCTAACTTGTGTTCTAGCTTCTCTAGATATGTCCATGTTGTGTGATGCCCCTCGGGGTCTCCATCCCTCAGTCCAAATGACAATGTGGAAAAGTCCTCTCCTCTTGGTGGTACCAGCGCCAGAAGAGGATTCAAAAGAGTGACTTTGCAGCAATGTTATCTTTATCCACTAAGGATGATACATGTGTATCTAATAGTGTGACTAATCTCACTGTGTTTGGAGAGAAAGTCTGCTAAGCAAAACCTACCTCTTCAATTGGTGGTAATGTTCAAAAGCCAATTGAGCAGCAAGAGTTGGCAAGGACAACAGGGTATCTTCTTTTCTTGCTGTGTGCACAGAAGGCGGTGGCAAGATAGCAATTTCCTTCCAAGAGCTGTTACCGGTTGTGTCAACTGTTCTGTGAACTCAGAGCTGGGGGCTGGAATGCAAAGCCTTTGTTTGAATGGAGCACAGCTGGGCTGTAAGAAAATGGGACCAAAAGGTGGAAGGTGAGAGGTGAAAGGCCTCTGGCTCTCCAACTTTAAGATGTGACTTTTTTCCTCTCCCTTCTTGTCCTCTCCGATCTTAGCCATCCATTGGCCCTGTATGCTATGAATTTGTTAATTTAATTTTGCAAAAATTGTGGTATTGGGATAAATAGAAAGACACAAAGTGTGGGAGCTGGGGGGCTGGTCTGAAGGAAAAAATATAATTTAAAAACTCAGATTCAAAATACTTTAACCTTCTGTCATTCGTAGGTTGCGAATAGTTGGTTTCAGTGACTTGCAAGCTATTTATATGAGAGGTCTTTGTTCGAGCAGATGATCTTCAGAAAACAGGAGTTGTTGATAACCTAGCTTATAACTGTCCCATTGGAGTGGCCTGGACTGTACTTTCACTTCAGATCTGTCCTGCAGGGCCATCACTTGTCCAGCAGGTGAATGTAGCAAACTGCCCATTGGGTACACACAAATCAGCTAGGCTGTAATGTTTTCTTGTAACTCATACAGCAGCTCGAATATTAATAATAGCAATGTGTTTGGGGAAGGGGAAGGTCCAAGAGCAGAAACATTTTATTGGAAGATGGAAGTCATTAATTCGATACCTGAGTCTACACACAGACTGTGTCTGAGCCAACCAACACCTCTGTATATTTGCATCTGTCCAGGAGTTTAGAATCTACGGTATGGGAAGATTGCCTACCTCCCTCAGTTGTGACTGTCCAGAGATGGAAGAGAAGACAGAAAGTAATTAAACAGGAGACTATACAAAGGTTCCTCTGAGTATAATAAGTAGCTGTTTGACCAGGAGGAAGCACAGTAAGGGTGGCTATGGAGACTTAGATGGGAGCTTACTTGTAAGATGGAAGGGATTTGGCGAAGTGGAAAGGAGGATATATCTGGGCTCTGGTGTGGGTTCCCCAACACTGATGAGGACAAAGAGACCACTATGGTGGTCAAAAAGGCAAAGTAAGGCTGTTTCCATAGGCTGGGAGTCAGGGGAGGGGGCTTCCTCTCACCAGGTCTCCTAGTATCCTGGCTTCATGACCACCGTGTCTTCCAAACGTGCATTGCCATCTGAATCGGTGCGTGGAGAAGCCCGTGTGCGCATAGACCCATTCAAAGGAAACAGGCATTAACACAAATTATCCTATTATGTTGTTAGCTCCAAATCACCTAATAGGCATGATAGAAATTGCTGTATTAAAACATGATCTGTGAATGCTGCTTTTTCATAACCGCAGCTGAAGGCTTTCAGTGGAAGGTGCACTGAAAATATTCTGATGGTGTCAGATCATGAAGTGTAAGATGATTAAGATCCAGTCCTGGGTATAAATATATAAATATAAACTGGCAGTGGAACTCTATCTCAGGATAGACATGGCATTTTATTTCACATTATTATATGTGTGTGTGGTGTGTGTGCGTACGAGTGTGTGTGTGTGTGTGAGAGAGAGAGAGAGAGAGAGAGAGAGAGAGAGAGAGAGAGAGAGAGGAGAGAGAGAGAGAGAAAAAGCAAGAGAGAAGAGAGAGACAGAGATGTGACACTTTTAAAGACAAGTGGCCTTAGGGAAATTTAAAATCACAAATAAGTCCAATTTACTGAAATGTGTGAATTAAATTATTCTGTATTTATTACTTAGCATTTATACATATAGTAGAATGTAACTGTTTTTCTAAAACAAAACAAAACCCTGCACATTTTGATTTTAGGCATTTGCCTACAAGCAGAACTTTTAAAACTCTTGTTTAAAGTCTAGTGCAAATGTATTCCAGTTTAACTCTGCTGACTTGAGATGTGCAGGGTGTTAAGTGGCAGACTAAGGTTACCCAGGGCACCCTGAACTGGACCCTCGTCAGCCTTGAACACCCCTTTAAAAGCTCTGTTAAAGTTGCATGATTCACTTTCAAACAAGCTTGTAAATCAGGAAGTGAACTTGAAAATATCAGACCGCCAGAGCTCCAGCTCATTTTAATATGAAGCTCTTGGAGGACCCGTAGCCAGAGCCAGAAGGTAAAAGCCAAAGGGCTTTCAGGCTGGGGGCTGCATTTCATGTGCACAAAAGAATGAGAGCTGTCGGGTGTCTCTCAGAGAAATGTTCGGTTTTCGACTAACCCACAGTGGGTGTCTATTGTACTATTTCTCAATTGAATGATGTCATGTTTCATTTAAGGCTCTCTGGGATGCTGAAGTCTGTGATCTATGCATGGGGGGGGGGGGGGGCGGGGGAGGCAGCCACAAAGTTGCGAATCAGGTTTTTTTTTTTTTTTTTTTTTGTAAAGCCTTTGTGTGTTGGGTTTGAAAGATAAAAGCTGACTCATACAATATTTCGGAGCAAGAGGCTGCACAGACTAGTAAGGGCTTCTTGTCTTACCTGACTGGGCACTCAGCTCGGCCACTGCACCAGCTGAAGACAGATATGTTCAGCCTTGGTGGAGAGCAGGTAGGTGCTGGTGGAGGTGTTTGCAGGGAACTGACATCAGTTCCTTCCCTCTCTGGGCAGCTGAAGCAGCAGCAGCCACAGAAACGAGAGAAACCCTCACAGGGGGGAATTTCTTTACAACACAGTAAAGGACAGAAGCTCAGCGTATGCAGCACACGTCCCGGTGCAAACGGCACGGCACGTATGCCCTGAAGTTTTCTGACAATGGAATTCATCCAGCTTCTTTATCTTTATCCCACTCCCTTGCATTTGAACTGGAGTCTGTATTAAATTGTTTTTGCTTTGGGGGGTTTAGTTTGGCTTTGATCTCTCCTTAAAGTTAGTTTGAAATAACTGGAGAGTTCATGTTCTCGGCTCCGAGGAGAAACTTCCAAGCTCACATTGAATGTTCCATGCTTTAATATCCTTTCTTATTGAGGTTCTGGCGAGCCGAGCTCGAAGGGGCAAAATGAATGCTTGCAGACTCTACGTTTTGCAGTTACAGTGATGCAGCTCAGCCTGAGGTGCATGGTAACCAAAGTGGACTATAAAAATGCAGTTTGTGTTTGAGTGTTCAATTGGTAGGAAAAACTTTTATTAAAAGAAATGACTGGGATGGAGAGGCAGCTGGGCTTGTATTCAATGTTATTACCTACTGGAATTAACTTTATAGTGTCCTACTAATTTTCTCAACTTTATGATGTCGACATTTTTAATGTGTATAGATTTAACTTTATCATATATTTATATATGAAAATCAAATTGTTTTCATTTAAAATGTTTATATACTTGATACAGATGGGGGCTGTGGTTTTAATTTCCTTAAATAATTTGGGCAGATTGTGATAGCTATTTGAAAGGTTATTGAAGAAAAGAGATATTTTTGGATAAACAGCCAAAGAAAATGATCCATTTCTACTTGGGAAAAGTCGTGTTAGTATTTTACACTATTTCCTTTTTGTGACAGTAAATTGGTATCTAAAATTTAAATTCCAGGTCCCATTGTTCACATTTATTAAACCATTCCTCTTTCCTCAGCCATGTATTTTGAATATACAGCTTCTTCTACATTCTTCTACCAGAGGACCTGACATGTAATCATTTTACACTGTGCCGTCCAAAGGGTTTCTTTACTCTGACCCTATTGTTAGGTATTTCAATTTCCCTTCCTCCTTTTTTCATGAAGAAAGTGTTTAATGTACTTTGAGGAGGGATTTATTTGCCAAGTGCTATTGTCAATCCCTTGGAATTCCATTCTTCCTCCTCTTCCTTTAAGAAAATGTTATTTTGCTTTGTGCCTCCTTCCAAACAGCAGAGATGTTTGGAGACGGAAGTGTGTTCCATACAAATGAGGCTAGCGTGTGTCTAGGTAACTCATGCCAACAGAAAACCACTGTTCAAAGTGAAACTGGAACTGGTTATTTTTCCATTGAAATTAAAAATAGGGGTTGGTGGCTTGTTTCATTTTCTCATGGCAAAGTCAGTGATAAACTTTCCTGGCTAAAACCTGGCATCAGTACCACATAGGACATTGCTAGCATGGAGTTGGTACTTGTGCCTGACTGCAGGTAGGAATGGACAATGTGGGCGTCAGCTAGTGACCTTCTGGTTACTTCAGGGATGGAGTTACATTGGGGAGGATGTATGGGACCTGGGAAGGCGATCTGATCCAACTATCTCACTATCAGGGGATGGAACCAATGATCTAGACAACTAAAAGGACATTGAACCAGAGCAAACACACATATCCTCCTTATTTAATCCTAACAATGCATGAATATAGTAATAAAGAGAAGGTTTCATACATCATTCTGTTCACTGTTATTTGAACAAAAACGGATAAGCAGATAAATTTAAATCTTTTAATCATTATAATTTTAAGTTATGTGTATGCATGTCTGTGTGAGGTTATATGCACATGTATGCCTTCAGTGTCCAGAAGAAGGAATCAGATCCCCTGGAGCTGAAGTTACATGCTGTAGAAATGTTTAATCTGATGCAGGGTTTCTACCTCATCTTTGATCTTTGTGGATAAAAGACACACAACTTCTATTATTTACAATCAGGCTTAAGCAGAACAAGAGCTGGACAGATATCTACCCTCTACGCTATCAAAATATTTTTCCTATTGATAACCCTGAGTTATTATTTACTGTGTTTCATCGGGGCTGCTCTTAACTCCAATTGGTCAGACCTCGGAGTCATGTTTTCTTGACTTACCTAACCCATGGTGACTTACCCCCTCTCTACTCCCCCATAAGCCCAGGAACTCTCAAACCTTGTGTCTCTCCTACCCAACTATTGGCTGTCAGCATCTTTATTTAGCAATTAGAAATAACTTGGGAGCAAGGTCACATAGCATCACCTGCGTCTATGTTTGAACTCTCTCCTCTCTGGGACAACCAGATCTTGGGGGCCCACACTTAGTATTACAATACACAGCAAACAAACCTCATAGTTACAGGTGTTGTGAGTTATCCAATGTGGAGCTATCCAATGTGTGCAAGAGCAGTACATACTTTTAACCACTGAGCTTCCTCTCCAGCCCCTAAATCTTATAGATTAATGTAGTTATCTAGATGATTTCAGCATCAGCTTCACTTGATAAAAATATACGTAGGCTATCCATAGGATTTAAAACTTGCTAGTTAGTAACACTGACAAAGGAAAAACAATACTGGCAAAGTTTTAATAATCTATTAAAAAGCGTCTAACTATTCTAAAATACCGTTTCAACAGATAATCAACATAAAATCATTAATGAAGAATTGAATAATTTTGTTTCATAGTGACTTTTAAATCCAGCATGTAATCCATATGTTCTGTTCACCTCAATTCTGGACCAGCCCATCTCCAGTGCTCACTGGGCCCTAGAGCTAGTGGCCATGTCAAGCAGCAGTTTTCTAACTATTAATCATTGGAGATTTACATTAGAGAGAAGAGTCCGGGCAATAGAGATCATTGATGGTTTCGAAGGAGGTGAGAGCGAGCCGAGACAGTTGTTACGAGGCATGTTGCCTTAAATGAGAAAACTATAATTACCTTCTAAGCCCTGAGCCAACAGAAAAGACGCTCATCATTAACAAGTATGGCCTCAAATCACATGCTATGATTTGCCCTGATTTTAAATGTCTGCTTTCTGTCTTTGGTAGCTTTGGAAGATATTTAGCCAAGTTAAGTTTGGCTGAATACTACAAATATCTGCAGGACTCTGTTGTATAAGGTATTTAACTAGAGATCACAGAGTAGGCTGGTCCCAGGGGCTTCAGTGGTGTCTGGTTTAGGAGCATCGCTAGACCAGGACCCACTCATGTGTCTGTTTAAGAGTGACCCAGAAGCAGATATCTGTTAACTTCATCGTCACCTTCCAATTTTTCCCACCTTTGGAAAGATCTCAAAGGTGTTCCCATCCATTGCAGCACAACCAGACTCCAGAACCAACTTTATCTCCCTTGGTCTCTCTGAGTGACAGTCAATAGAGAAAGGAAATGGAGAGAAAGAAATGGTTCTCTCTGTGGTATTCATTCATCCTGTTAACATAGTGATGGGTGTCCTATGGCTATGTGAAAGACTGGTTTCAGGACCAAGGAGAAGAAAGATACTTGCCGAGAAGCTAGGTGATGAGAGAGAGAAAGAGAGAGGGGGCATGGAGGCAGATGTTCACAGGTCTCCACCAGTCAAAGATAGTTTTTATATCTAGGTTGGGTATTGGGTTACGCTTCCGATTGAGCATTACCAAACTTATAAATCCTTTGATTAACATTTTAAAAAAATTGTATAAAAGCAAAAAGGAAAGGGGGGGCATGGGACAGGGGTTTTCTAGGGAGGGGAAATGGGGAAAGTGGATGGCATCTTAAATGTAAATAAAATAAAATAAGAAAAAAAATTTTTTTAAAAAATTGAAAGGTAAAAAAAAAAAAAAAAGAAAGATACTTGCCTAGTTAGGAAGTGGGGACTAACCCTGGAAATCACCCTGTCTCATCTATAGAAGTCAATTGTTTGACCTAGAACTTTCCAGATGTCCTGGCCTTTGGTATTACACATATCCAACTTATGTTGACCCTAAATCATAGCCTTGTTGGACCTTTGGGACCTTAAAGGACCCTGATTTCTCAAGAGAGTAGCCATTCCCTACAGTGGGATCAATATCAGGGTCACAATTAATGGTTGATGTCACTGAAAGAAATCTGACTGCATCTACAGTTTGTAAGTATAGGAGTGTGTGTGTGTGTGTGTGTGTGTGTGTGTGTGTGGTATATGTGTTTGAGTATGTATATGTGTGTGTACCTCTGTGTGTTTGAGTTGTATGAATGTGTGTGTGTGAATGTGTATGAGTGTGAATGAGTATGAATGTGTGTGGTGTGTGTTTGAGTGTGTATGTGTGTGAATATGTGTGTCTGTGTGTGTGTTTAAGTATGTGTGTGAATTGGATATGTGCATGAATATGTATATGACTATGTATGTGTGGTGTGTGTGTGTCACTGTGTGTGTGTATAAGTGTGAATGTGCATGTGTGTGGTATGTGTATATGTGTGAATATATGTGTGTCTATGTGTGTGTTTAAGTATATGTGTGTGTATGAATGTGTGTGCCTGTGTGTGTTTTAATATGTGCATGTGTATGTGCATGAATCTCTGAGTATGTGGTACATGTGTGGTTTGTGTGTGTGTGTGTGTGTGTGTGTGTGTCTACACAGGCCAGGCTAGGCAGCCTGCAAGCTTGCAGAGATCCTTCTATCTCTACCTTCCATCTTGCTCTAGGACCTTCAGTATTATGGACACACACTACTGTGTCAAGCTTTATGTGGGTTCAGAGATTCTAACTCAGATCCTCATGCTGACACAGCTACTGTTTCTACCCACTGCGCCACCTCCCCAGTCTATCACATTCTAGATTTTCATACCAGCAGTTCTGAACGTTGGCAAGTGTGCTATGCAGCAAGCATGTCTGAATGCATGGCCACTTCTTGGATCTTTGCCACACTCAAGTTGGATCAAGCTTTTTGGGTCAAGTGCATTTTAACTACAAACCAATCCATGTTTTATGGGCTGTAAAGTTGTTACAGAGCAAGCAGAAAGCATATTTCAAAAGCTTTAAAAATCCACAGCAAACTCACACCATGTGCTGGCCACCATACTGAGTGTGTTTATTTCCTATGTGTTTCTTATCGTTTCTTGTTCAACAAAAGTGAGGGCTTTCAGGTCATATTCGCAATTTTAACATTTGTTTTAATAAGTTGGCACTGATATCTTCTGTGCACATAGTCTGGACAAAAGATAGGGATCAGAAGAATTTATATTCTAAGAAGATTGATACCAGAAGTTTGATCTTTATTATAAAGTCAAAACAAGCTCATGTTCCTATCAAAAATGACCATTGATCTATATTCTTATAGATCTGTCATATTATAACCTTTCCAGCGTAAATCTCTCCACCTACTTTCCCTACCACCTCTCTCATTTCTAATAAGACCTCTAATCTAAACGGAGGTTTTTGGTAGCCAATTTCATTATCAATCAAAGCCCTTATAAGGCACAATCTCATTATTATGGGGTGAAAATACTGATGCTGCCTTGACAGCTGGAAAAAAATTTGAATTCTTGCATGTTTCTTAAGAATAATTTTGGAATATCTAAGTTCAGGTACAGCCCATTTTGAACCCAGGATCATTCTCCTGTACCATGTATATTGTCACCTCTCTAGCTGGCAGATGGTCTCACCGTGTGCTGTCTCACAAATGTTGACAGCCCAGATGTGCTTCATTTTGCTATCACTTAGTTCCTAATTTAAAAGTGTTGCTTTATGGCTTTGGCGTGTGGACTGCTGGAGTTATTCTTGAATATTATTGCTTGAGACATACTACAATTTATTTATTTATTTATTTACTTTTGAGAGAGAGAGAGAGCACTATAGGAAGAACAACGCAGTGAGGTACCACATGAGAATTTTGAAAGCATCTTCTAGGCTCGTTGGAAGTCTGGTACAGCTTGCAGGAGTCAGCTCTTTCCTGAGATCCTGGGTATCAAAGTCAGATTGGCCTTTACCAGGTGATCGTTACTAGCTGACCAGCTAGCAGGCCTAGCACCCTCGTTTAAGACAGGCTTTAGGTAAAGGATCCATTTTGCGTAGGGTGTCGGTGGTGTTATTTAGTTCATTTTTTGTGCTATTAGAAAAAAATAGACCTCCGAATCTCTATCTTCAGGCTGAGCTGGAGTGAAATGTGTGTCAGTCGGTGTCACTTAAACCAAGTCTCCACAACCCAGGCCTCTTGCTTTAAACTGGTGGAATTATGGTGAAAGACTTAAAATCTAAAACAATCTTTCTCAAGATTCTGTAAGACTCCGTCCCCTTTCTCAGCACTCCAGGACCCCTTGTGATGTTGATTAAAGTTGCCTGTTCTTTACGTCCTGACGGCTGAGCCTTTAAGTCCGCAAATCTGGACTCACCTGCTTATGTAAGTCAGTTCAGGTGGTCACACTTAGAAAGTGTATGCCGTGGATGTTCTGCTTCTCACAGTCCGGGGCACCCTGGCTCACTCTGCAGTCTGTTAGGTTGCAAATTCCAGTTCGGGAGGTCTGGGGCAGAGCCTGAGGCTGCATTTCCAGCAGGCTCAGAAGATGCTTGGAAGCAGAAGCTCTTCTCAGCATCTCAGTCTGCCTTTCCCAGTTAACTTGCCTCCTCTTGTCAATGATGTTCTGCACCTGGGGTGGGGTTTGCCCTCCTTCTGTTGAGAGGATGCTCACTGATCTTTCTTCTGTGTTTTCTATCCTGCAACGGAAGCAGGTGGACACCACCGTTTGCACCTAGAAGTGTCATCAGCTGTAAGTCGAGTTCCTGATCCAAGGACCACAGCTGAACCCTCCCCATCCCCAGAACAAAAAACTATGGAGCTTTCTGACAGTGACCGACCCATTAGCTTCGGCTCCACCTCATCCTCGGCCTCCTCCAGGGACAGCCATGGTTCCTTTGGCAGCAGAATGACTTTGGTTTCAAATAGCCACTTGGGCATATTTCACCAGGATAAAGAAGCTGGGGCCATAAAGCTAGAGCTGATACCAGCACGACCATTTTCCAGCAGCGAGCTGCAGAGGGACAACCCTGCTGGGCTGCCGAACATGGATGAGGTCAGCGAGAAGCAGCCCAGGACTCCATGGAGAGTGGACACGAACGGAACATCCCAAACCACTGCAGACTCAGCCTCCAGCCCCAAGCTCCTCTATGTGGATAGAGTTGTACAGGAAATCCTGGAGACCGAGAGGACCTACGTGCAAGACCTAAAAAGCATCGTGGAGGTAAGGCAGACTCTAAAGACTTGTTAATTTGCCAAGCAGGAGAAATAGGCTTGCAAAAATATAAAGGAAAGCACGGGGCTTCGTTTGGGTTGGGAGTGATGTCTTCTATGATGCGGGAGGAGAATTCTGAAACAAATAAAGAGAAACCTAATGCCGTCACCTGGTCAATGGAGCAGTTAATATTTGCATATGTGTCAGGCGAGATGATGATGCTACTGTTCAGATAGTCAGCCGGCATAGTGTTTCACAAAATTCCACACCAGATATCGCAGGGTACCTCTCAGCTAGTGGAGCAGGTGATAATTGAAGGGAGGGGACCCCAAGCTTCTTAGTGAGTAGATGGTAGATGTAGCTGAACTCAACTGCTGTCGCCTGTACCACAACTGTCTCTGTGTGTCTAGAAGTTTCTGAAAATACTGATAGCTGGATTCTGCACACACACACACACACACACACACACACACACACAACTGTGATTTCTGTGTCCTGGAGTGTGGAGCCCGCAAGGTAGACCTTGCATAGACCCCCAGCTAATTGCATGCATTACCCTAGGGCCATTGTTCTATACTGGGCCCTCTGTTGCTTGGTGTTTGGAGAAACAGTAAATGAGGGGGAGAAAAGTCCTGGGGCTTGTCTTGTTTTTCTTTTCTGTTTACTTTGGGGGTGCATAATTTTGCATAAATTATTGCCATATGAATTATTTGTATAAATTATTCAGTGGGAACTTAGCTCAATTATATGCAAGATAACATCCCCTGGAAATTCAGTTATTAATTTGGCTATCAGTCATCAATCAGTTTCCATGGATATTAAATAGTTCAGATGTTATCTCATCATTAGGAATATTAGTATTTCTATGGTAAATAAACGTAGTACAAAGGTACTCATTTTGCTACCTACTGATATACCAAATACCTTTTTATGTTGTTGTTGTTTTGTTTTTTGTACCTAAAGCCTGTTTTAGACTTTTTTTCTTTCTGGCCTCAAACTCCTGGTCTGAACACAATCCCCCTGCCTCAGACTCTCACACTCTGGAATTTGCAGGTGTGTGCCACATGCTAGCTTCTAGGCTTTCAATGGAAAATGTGTTTCAGAATATTGTGGAATATTTGCTGATGAGCGCATTCTCCACCAAATACACACATGCTTCCAGCTGTAGAAAAAAAAAAGACATTCAAAAGCATGATCATGTGTTGAGTTCCACAGATGACAGAGCCAGACACTGTCCTAAAAACAGTTATGACATCACTCCCAGTAAATATAGAAAGTTAACTGATATCCAACCAAAACAATATGTGGTACCAAACAGAGACCAAAGAAGCTCAATTTCTAGCTTTCAACCATGATGTCATTTGTACAGTGCCTCTGAAACTGCCAACAATTTTACGGTCTCTCAGGAAACTCAAAATGATTGAAGTTGTTACTGGTTTATGCTAGAGTTTTTTTTTTTTTTCTTATCATTTTCCTTTATTTTTTTCTATTTTTCTTTTTTTATTGGATATTTTATTTACATTTCAGATGTTATCCCCTTACCCCAATTACCCCCCACCCAGGAACCCCCATCCCATCCCACCTCCTCCTGCTTCTATGAGGATGTGCCCCCCACCAACCCCCTACTCCCACCTCCCCACCCTTGAATTCCCCCACACTTGGCATCCAGCCTTCACAGGACCAAGGGCCTCCTCTCCCACCTATGCCCAACAAGGCCATCCTCCCCTACATATACAGCTGGAGCCATGGGTCCCTCCCTATATGCTTCCAGGCTGGTGGTTTAGACCCTGGGAGCTCTGGTTGGTTGGTATTGTTGCTCTCCTCATGGGGTCACAAACCCTTTCAGCTCCTTCTCTCTAACCCCTCCATTGGGAGGGGTTCAATGGTTAGCTGTAAGCAGCTGCCTCTGAATATGTCAGACTCTGGCAGACCTCTAAGGAGACAGCTCCTGTCAGCATGCACTTTCTGACATCCACATCAGCGTCTACCTTTGGTGACTGCACATGGGATAGATACCCAGGTGGAATGGTCTCCAGATGGTGCCTCCTTCAGTTTCTGTCCCACACTTTATCTCCATATTTGCTCCCTTGAGTATTTTGTTACTCCTTCTAAGGAGGACCGAAGCACCCACACTTGGTCTTACCTCTTCATGAGCTTCATGTGGTCTTTGAGTTGAATCTTGGATATTTCAAGCTTCTGGGCTAATATCCAATTATCAGTGAGTAAATACCATGTGTGTTCTTTTGTGATTGGGTTACCTCACTCAGGATGATATTTTCTAGTTCTATCTGTTTGCCAAAGAATTTCTCAAATTCAATGTTTTTAATAGCTGAGTGATACTCCATTATATAAATGTACCACATTTTCTGTATGCATTCCGTTGCTGAAGTACATCTGGGTTCTTCCCAGCTTCTGGCTATTATAAATAAGGCTGCTATGAACATAGTGGAGCATATTCTGGGTATATGCCCAGGAGTGGTATAGCTGGGTCCTCAGGTAATGCTATGTCCAATTTTCTGAGGATCTGCCGAACTCCAGAAGTCTGGTGTAATTCTTATAGGTCTGTCTTTATATGTTACTTGACCTTTCTCCCTTACTGCTTTTAGTATTTTTTCTTTGTTTTGTGCACTTGATGTTTTGATTATTATGTGACAGGGGGAATTTCTTTTCTGGTCTAGTCTATTTGAAGTTCTGTAGGCTTCTTGTATGTTCATGGGCATCTCTTTCTTTAGGTTAGGGAAGTTTTCTTCTATAATTTTGTTGAAGATATTTACTGGACCTTTAAGTTGGGAGTCTTCACCCTCATCTATACCTATTATCCTTAGGTGTGGCCTTCTCATTGTGTCCTGGATTTCCTGGATGTTTTGGGTCAGAAGCTTTTTGCATTTTGCATTTTCTTTGACAGTTATGTCAATGTTTTCCATGGTATCTTCTGCACATGAGATTCTCTCTTCCATCTCTTGTATTCTGTTGGTTATGCTTGCATCTATGACTCCTGACCTCTTTCCTTGGTTTTCTATCTCCAGGGTAGTCTCCCTTTGAGATTTCTTTATTGTTTCTACTTCCATTTTTAGATCCTGGATGGTTTTGTTTAATTCCTTTTGGTTTGGTTGTGTTTTCTTGCAATTCTTTAAGGGATTTTCCTGTGTTCCCCTGTATTTCTTTAAAGGAGTTGTTTATGTCCTTCTTAAAGTCCTCTATCATCCTCATGAGAAGTGATTTTAAATCTGAATCCTGCTTTTCTGGTGTGATGGGGTGTTCAGGGCTTGCTATGGTAGGAAAACTGGGTTCTGATGATGCCAGATAACTTTTGTTTCTGTTGTATTCTTGCGCTTGCCTTTCACCATCTGGTTAACTCTAATGCTACCTGCACTCTCTGTCTCTGACCGGAAACTCTTTTTTTTCCCAGTTATCTTGCTTGTGTCAGAAATCCTCAGAGTCCAGATGTCTCTGTGATCCTGTGATCCTGAGCTCCTGGGTGGAAGAGCTCCTGGGACTCAGGCTTCCTCTGGGATCCTGAAATCCTGCTGCTCTGGGTGCAGTGGTTCCACCACTGCTCTGCTGCTCTAGGAAGGTTCAGGATACGGTGTCTTCATGGGAGCAGACCAGCCAGGTGGCTGCCCCAGCCAAAAGGACCAAGGGAGCCCTAAGTTCAGCAGCTGCAGACCATTCTTCTAGGCAGGCAGACACCAAGCAGCTACAATCTAGTCTTTTCACCAAGCAGATATTGGGGATGAACCAGCAACCGTGGTTCAATCCTGAAGAAACCACCAGGCTCACCAACCAGCCTAAGGTGAGGCCATGGAAGGAGCGAGCTGCTGCAGGAACCTCAGAAGCAGTTCCTGAGCTGTTTCTTCTCTCAGTGGCGGCGTTATCACAAGTTGAGCTCAACAATGTGACAGAACTAATATGTGGTAGTTTGACTCTTCTTACCATTTTTCTAGTAACTTTCCACCTAATCAAAACTCATCTTATTGAGAAAGAAACCTGGAGTTACTCAACTTTTATTCCATGAAGACTCTTGGTTTTGTTTGCTTCTGTCAAGGTTGCTTGATAAAACTGAGGAGAGGAAATAAGATACAAATGAGAGAAACCAGATAGGGAGAGGTGTTTTTTCCTGTCCAAGTTTCACCCCATCAATACTGATTGATGTTGTCCAAGCATTCTTGTCTCACCTCTGCACGAACGTTAACCCTCTCAGCACACAGGGTGACACAGGAAAGAGCTCCAGCTTTCTGAGCCCAACTTACGCTTTCAGACATTTTGCTGTATCACGAGCTAGTAGCATGCCCAGTTGAATGAATTTTTCTGGTCTGGGTACATGTTCGCTATATACTGTATAAACGGAACCTCTCCAGCTCAAGTTTAGGTTTGGCCATTAGGGTTTTATGAGCAGTAAGATTTTTGGGAATGTTATTGATCTAGACACTGATTTAAGAGACGTTCACAGAATGCAGTTAGACTTGTCCCAGCTAACTGATTTCTAAGATCAGAGCCTTCTAACCTGGGTGGTTGGGTTCTATAGACAAAGAAATGCTGGTTATATAGATAAAGAAAATACCTCCTTTCCCATGGGCAGAGACATTGTTTTAAACTAATCCAAAATACATGGATGAAAATTTTCTTTCTCTTACCAAGTAGGGATTCAGTAATGATGACATCCACATGCCGTTACTGAATCCTAAAGCTTTTGGGACATTTGACAACATGTGCTGGCTTTCCCTCCCTACCACTCTTTATCCCTTGCATTTTTATTTTCTCCATTACTCTCCAGACCCCTGTGCCATCTGCCATAGTGACCGTCTTATCTTCTGAAGCTTTGCTTTCAGCATCCTAGCCATTTTATGCTAGCATTCAAAAAGGAAAGATGCAATTTTGACTGTCAACCATACTCTTAAGGAGCAATAGATGGCTCTTCCCGTCTTTATATATGGTTCCTATGTTTTCATCAGCCACCGATGATGTGAGATAATAAACATGAAAACAAGTTGAAAGTAAAATAGCCAACCATACACTTTGTGGTGAGATGGAAATCCATAGCCAGAGGGTCTCTTTCATGTTTAATGGATCTTTGACTGACTGGTCAAAGGTAGGGTTCTTTTAATCTTTCTAAGTGATCTATAAAAGAGCCTTTGAGGGCCTCATGAGATTGGACCTCAGATAGACCTCACAGCATCTTTTACCCTTTTAGAGAATTTTAAAATAGTCCAGAATGTTATATAATGCTGTGTAATTGCAAGTCACATCTCCCTACAAATGGCATCTTTGAACTCTGAGGTAACAAACTAGGCCATCTCTAGGGATGTAAAAAGACATACATATTTAGTGTGGGTAGGGAGTCGATAGAATAAGTATAACTTTCTCTCCCTAGTATATACCAGAGACTTAAAGTGCTTTTCAAGTCCCTTTATCTTCAAAGTATGTTAACAAACAAACAAACAAAAACCCTAAGCATTACAACTTTAATGTCCAAAATGTTAACAGTCAGAGCCTTGGAGTATTGTTTGTAAGGCCCAGTGAGATGGGTCCAACAACCTGAGTCCAATCCACAGGACCTGCATAGTGAGTGGTCTATATATAGTGGACCAACATATACAATATGCTATTGAGCATATAAACTAATGGGTTTTACCATGACATTTTCATACTTACATAATAATCTTCTTTGTTCATGTTTATTCCCCATTACCCTCCCTTGTTCGCCTTTCTTCCCCCAAATACTTTTTCTTCTGGTTTCACATGTGTGCATGGGGGTAGGAGGTAGGAGAGGGAGAGAGAGAGAGAGAGAGAGAGAGAGAGAGAGAGAGAGAGAGAGAGAGAGAGAGAGATTGATTCTGCATATAGAAAAATTGTGATATTTACCTTTCTGGCTCTGGCTATTTCACTTAGCATGACGATTTCTAGTTCAACCCATTTCCCTGCAGATGACATCATTTTATGCTTCTTGTGCATATAGGATGCATTTTTCTTTATCCATCCTTCTGTTGATGGAAATGTGGATTGATTACATATCTTGGCTACTATGAATAATGCCACAATAAATTTACATGCTATAGGAATCTCTAAACAGTCAAAGCTTAAGAATATCTTCATTGGAAACACTCAGCATTGCTCAATGGCTGTACCTCTGTGTGCCTAACATGCATGAAACCCTAGGTTCAAGCCACATCACCACATAAAAGCAGATGTGGTTACACATGCCTGTAATCCTAGCAACTTCAAAGTAACAGCAAAAGAATGCAGATTTCAAGATCTTTCTTGGCAATGTAGTGAATTCAAGGCCAGCCTGGGATTCACGAGATACTGCTTAGAAGAAGAAGAGGAAGAGGAGGAGGAGGAGGAAGAGGAAGAGGAAGAGGAAGAGGAAGAGGAAGAAGAAGAAGAAGAAGAAGAAGAAGAAGAAGAAGAAGAAGAAGAAGAAGAAGAAGAGAAAGAAAGAAAGAAAGAAAGAAAGAAAGAAAGAAAGAAAGAAAGAAAAGGAAAATAGAATAAAGTAAAAAGTTTTGCCTGAACAAGTATTCCAGTGTCAACCTCTATTTACAGTAGTTTTGTTTATTGAGTAGATAGTGTCAGAACACTTGAAGACTGATTTCCATACCTCACTGACAACAGATTCATGGAAAGCTGTTCTGCCTGGCACTGTAGCTTAGAGAGGAGTGTTGGTGGAATCACATTGGTCAGAAGAACAATGAATAGCACTCCTCTCTAGTTTGTGCAGAATGAAAGAAGAAATCCAAGCTCATGCCTGGGAAGCTCTGCAGCAAGCTCCATCCAGATGCTCTGCTCGGGGCCTTTCGAGGCATCTGTGACTGGGACAAATGGAAACTGAATGGCCTTTGTTCTAGGACACCCTGCCCTTAAAGACAACAGTGTGTTGCAGAATCTGGAGACTGTTTTCTAACAAGGCGTGGCTCCCAAGTGATCCTGGGGAAGGCAGACCTGTTGGGTTTGGAATGACTTAGTTTATCTCCATCTTAATCAAATGGCTGTGTGGAAATTCTTTGGGCCAGCCATATGCCCTACACAGCCCCCAAAGGAGAAATAGCTATGGACTGAGATAGAAGGCTGTCCAGAGCCCAGCAGTGGTGGCGTACGCCTTTAATCCCAGCACTTGGGAGGCAGAGGCAGGTGGATTTCTTGAGTTTGAGGCCAGC
This sequence comes from Arvicanthis niloticus, assembly GCF_011762505.2. NCBI lineage: Eukaryota > Metazoa > Chordata > Mammalia > Rodentia > Muridae > Arvicanthis > Arvicanthis niloticus. The sequence continues at coordinate 15,962,804 of NC_133436.1, read as the reverse complement.
CTGGCCTACAGAGTGAGTTCCAGGACAGCCAGGGCTATACAGAGAAACCCTGTCTGGAAAAAATTAAAAACAAAACAAACGAAGGCTGCCCAGAAAGGTTGTCACAGATTTCCTTGTCATTTTCTTTGCTTGGGTTCTCAGTGTATAACTCTCCCTCTAATTTACACGGCATTTACCATGTTTACACATTTTAATGTGGCTCATTTAGGTGGAAGCTTTTTGAAAACTGAGAAGGAAAATCTGTTCCCTCCTAGACAGTAAGACCTAGAAGGGATAATTTTTTTTTTAATGAAAGCCTATTCTGTGGGTTGATTTAATAAAGAATTTGCACTGTAATACTTGGCATAATCTCATCAATGTTGCTTAATGTGATATCTGAGCACCTTCGGGTGGGTGCCTCTTCTAAGAACTCTCACCATAATGAGTGCATGGGGTCTTTGCTGAAACCATTGAGATCTATGATCCTTTAGAAGTAAAGGTGATCAGGTCCTGCATGTATAAAAGATATTTCTTCAGTGGTGTTTGTCATAGAATGTACGGCACATAGACTCGACCTTGGCATGCGCTTGTTCTTTATAATTGTCACTGTCATCTGTACTACTGTCTGATCCCTTGTCCCCACCCTGCCTCACTCTCATATCCCAACACCTCTAGCAACACAGAGGAACTGTGAGTGTCCTTCTCTTTCACTCAGATCTAGCCAGTGTAGGAAGGAGGTCCTTGTCGTATGCTCACACCAGACCCTACAGGAGGCAGGGACGTGTGTTCTAGTTGTGTGCCTGAAAAAGGTAGAAGACATTTTTATCAACAACTTTTGTTGTTGATAAAGCCATGCATTTTATGGCTAATAAGGGCAGTCTTGCTAACAAACCTGCACCATTATATCCCCCACCCCATCCCCAAAAATATTAAAGAAGAAAATAGGAGAGATGTCAATAATGCATATGTGCTGAGGTTATTCTCAACTAAATAGAATCCAACAGCTATAAACCAGTTGTGTATCCGCTGCTTCTGAATCTCCTGAACTGTGTCTTTGTCGCAATGAAATCTCTAAAAATGTCCTTAGCTGCAACTGAAATGTGTTTATCAGATAGCAGGCATTCTGCGAACCTCTCTTAAATCAGTGTCTGAATAAATAGCGCTCACAAAACTCTCACTGTTCACAAACCCTAACACCACAACCTAAATGAGCTGGAGAGGTTCCGTTTATACAGTATATAGTAAACATGTATCCAGCCCAGAAAAGTTCATTCAATTGGGCAGGCTACTGACGCATGATACAGCAAAGTGTCTGAAAGCGTAAGTTGGGCTCAGAAGACTGGGGCTTTTTCCTGTGTTGCCCTGTGTGCTGAGAGGGTTAACGTGTATTTCGCTCTATCTCTGCAGTGTGAGAGTTGGCTCATTTCTGAAAGTGGTTTGCTTGGTTATAAATAAAAATAATTTCAGGCAAAGTTCTCTCTTCAGATTTGCCCAATTTGGTTGACTAATCTTGGGTCAAATACAGGCTTTGCTGCCTCGGAAATTGTTGGCACACCACGGAGACTAATTTTACCAATGAACTTCTGATGGTTGAATGTTTTCCCTATGCATCGGCAAATTCAGTGATAGACAAACCGAGGGAAGTAGACATTTGAGAGATGCTGTGCTGGTCTCGGTTGTAACTAAGCCACATGTTCCATTTGCCCAATTAAAAGCTCTTTACACTGCTTACAACTAAAAGGTCCCTTTCTACTCATATGACTGAGCCTTTATTTTGATATTTTTTTTTTCTAAAATGAAAAGGTGTCTTAAAAGCTGAAGTTAATGCAGGCAACTGAGTAGCCGCTTTTACTGGTCCACGAAAGGGCCACTCATATATTTCAAAGTCTGCCTGTGGGCAAGGTCCCGTTGCAGATCTGCTGAAACAAGTCCTTTCCATTAGGTTAGAGTCACGCTGCTTTTCTGGGTATGTGCCATCTTGGATATTCCATTATAGCACATAGAGGAGAAAATTATAAATTTCAGATTATGTTCCGAACAAACCAACCTGCCTTTGAGAGAAATTTCTTATGGCCAGATGTGTCTGCCAAATAGAATGTGTTGCCTGGACCTGGTGAAATGAATTATGGGAGGGAATTCACCCAGATCATAAGAAAGACCTGAAGACAATGCAAATGACCAAGTAGCCCCAATCCATAACACAGGACAAGAACAGCTTTGTCGATTATAATATCTTGCTGCCTGTGTGCTTTATTTAGCCTTAACTGTTCTCATTGTGTTTTCAATTCCTCCCTTCTCCACAAAGCTTACTTTACCACTTAAAGCCAGTGATGCCATTCAATTCCACATCTTGAACAGAACTGCTAAAAGTCATTTTTAAATGTTAAAATATATACCAAAGCAACCATGTTCTTTTTGTATGCACTCCAAATACCCTGAGGACAGGTTAAAGGGAGAAATGGCTTATTTGGGCTTACAGTTTTCAGAGGCATCAGTCCATCATGGTGGAGAAGGTGGGGCAGAGCAGAGCCACTTAGAAACAAGCGGAAGAGAATAAACCAGATGCAAATGCCTCATAGGTACCAATTAAGGTGAGCCCTCACAAAGAGTCGTGAATGCAGTTTTCCGGAAGCAAGCTGTTTTTCTTACTCAGTTCTCTATGCTTCTAGTATTAACAAAGAAACCATAGGGCGTAGGTATGTAAGAAAGAGTTTGCTGCCCTGTCTATCTTTAGTGAGCAAATCCAGACTGTAAGACAGAGGAATCCACATGTTAGGCTCACTTCCACCCCAGGATGAGGCAAAAGCAAGCCACAGCTTACCCCTTCCCCAATAATTCTAATATAGCTCACTTTTGAGGTGAAAAGTTACCTTTACTCCTGCAAGGCCAGATCTTCTCAGGTTTGTCCACCTGTGGTCACTGGCCAACAAGTTGGTCCCTCCAGAAAGACCCATTTTACAAACCTCTATTCTGAAATGGGAGCCAACTGCCAAGTCCCAAGTACTATTTAAAGCAAAACAAGGATAAGAAGGATACTGATAGAATATATAAAGTTACCCATATTCAAACCGTTTAGAATGTTAAAAGTTGACTTTGTGTTAGTCTACTTAGAGAAAATTCCCACTTCAAAAATAGGAATTAATCAAACATCATAATGACCCTTCATGAGAAACAGGCAATTAATGGTCCTCTGCTAGATTCGTACCTGGGATAGTAGGCCCTCATAAACAGTTCAAAGGGGCTATTATTTGAGCAATTAAAACCTATCATTTGAGAAATCTGGCTTGGAGGAAGAACAGAAACCTAGACAGGGTTTTTCTAGTACAGAATCTGCTGGGGTGGATCATGAGAGCATCCCAGCTCCTAGCCAGACCTGTGCTGCCGCCTAGACTGATGGGATACATCCGTGGGGCTGCGGGAAGTCTTCTTCCTTGATGATCCTCATATTTCAACAGCCATTCAACAGAGAGGTCCATGGTCCTCGGGAGATGTTGTTGTTCTTCTTGTTCTTCTTCTTGTTGTTGTTATAAAGCAAACAATAACTTTTAAAGGCAATACAAATTACCCTCTCATCCTCAAGGGGAGTGGAGGGGTAAAAAAAAAAAAAAAAATGATAAAAGCACAGGCTTTCAAAGCTGCCAGAATAAGACTAACCTTTGCTTTGCCATTTGCCAGTGAAACCCACAGGTTGCCAAGAGTTTTAAAGGATTTTTTTTTTCTCCACCTGAAAAATGGGACCAAGAGTATGGAATCCTTCGAGTATGATGCTACAGGGTGCTAAGAATACAATCAGCATTTTAGATAGAGTCATTATTCTCATGAAATTATTAGTCACGCAATTAGCTCCTCTACAAATGCAGTTGTTTCTAGTAGATTTTAGAGATTTGTACATCTATACCAAAGTTTTAGTTAAGAAAATCGTCTTTAAGTCAAGCATAGCGGCATATTTAATCTCAGCCCTCTATAGGCAAAAGGCCGATAAGTCTCTGTGAGTTCAAGGCCAGCTTGGTTTGCATAGTAAGTTCTAGGATAGCCAGAGCTACAGAGTAAGGCCCTGTCTCAAAACAAAACAAAAAAATGTTAACTTTATACTTTAACTTTAGTGTGTGTGTGTGTGTGTGTGTGTGTGTGTGTGTGTGTGTGTGTGTGAATCACATGTGTAGAGAGGTCATAAAACAGGGAGTCAGTTCTCTCCTTCTGCTTGGGTCCCAGGGACCAAACAAACTCAGGTCATCAGGCTTAGCAGCAAGTGCTTTTAGCTGCTGAGTTATCTCACTGACCTTTAAATTTATACTTTCAAAAGAGAATGTATAGGCTAGAGAGGTGTCTCAGTGGGTAAGAGCACATACTGCCTAGCTCCCCCCTCCACCACCACCCCCCCTCCCCGTGCTGGGCAGCCTGCACCTGCCTGTAACTACAGTTCCAGCAGATCCAACATTCACTTCTGGTTTCCCAGAGAACCTGCAGTCACATGCACATGCCTACACACACACACACACACACACACACACACACACACACACACCTAATTAAAAAATAAAAGTATTTTTAATTGCAGGATACCTCTAGTTTGCTGTACTTTTGAGTATACCTTAGATACCTGCATGCAATTGTAACTCATTTCTAGCCGATGAAAAGGATTTCATAGCAGGATGAATCCTTTCTTTCAGGGTTTTGATTTGGGCCAAGTCGAACTGGGGTAGATTTAATGGACAAAGCTCTGGTCTGGACTCCAGGCTCATGTGACAATCAGCTGTGTGTCCAGAAACAAATGACCAGTCTGATCTCAGCCTCTTCTTCTATCAATGAGTCTAATTCAGAAGGTCCCAATCTACAGATGACTGGCGATCGCGTCCCCACCAGCCTCAGCTCTCAAGAATGCAGTCCAGACACAAGTGTGTCTTTTGAGCTGCCAAAATAGATATTTCAAACACTAGACAGTAAACCCTGTGTCTTTGCCCAAGAGGCCCGAGCTGTCACTAAAAGCCCATTTACCCTACATGTCTAAAATAAGCTTAATTACTTGGTTTCATAGCCTACAGCAAGTAGAGAGACATGCCAGCACCAACAAGCCAGGGGAAAGACTTCCTCCAGTGACTAACTGTACCACTCTAGGGCAGTGGTTCTCAGCCTTCTGAACGCTGAGACCCTTTCATTCCATTCCTCATGTTGTGGAGACCCCAACCATAAAATTATTTTCATTGCTGCTTCATAATTGTAATTTTGCTACTGTTATGGGTCGTAATATAAGTATTTTGGGAGAGAGATGGTTTTCGGGGGTTGCAACCCACAGGTTGAGAACCATTGCTGTATGGCTTGGGTACAAAGTCATCTTGATACTCTTAATGAATTTATTAGAGAATTAAAACCCAGACATAACTGGCCTTTCCTCTCTCTCTCTCTCTCTCTCTCTCTCTCTCTCTCTCTCTCTCTCTCTCTCTCTCTTAAAGAGTATTGTTTGATTTTATTTTATGTGTATGAGTGTTTTGCCTGCACAACATGAATGTGAGCCTGGTACCCAAGATAGTCACACCAGTGCCAGTGTGTTAGATCCTCTGGAACTGGAGTTATGGATGGTTGTGTTGCCACCATGTGTGTGCTGGCAACAACGCCCAGGTTCTCTGCAGGAGCAGTAAAAGCTTGTAACTACTGCCAGCAACGCAGTTCCCCTTTCTGACAGACAGAAATAGCAAGAAGTAATGACATTGTACTGGCTGCAGTATCTAAAATATGTTATCTGATGTTTGGCTTACACAATCAAAATGAATCCTTTTAATTAACTTTTTAAAGACTTTTTAGTGGTAGTAGACACACCTGAATGTTTTATTTTCTCCTCCACCCCATGACAGCAGTAAATACGCTTACACTGTTGTGTGGACATCACCACTGTCCATTTCCAGAACTTTCCTCTTGTCCCAGCCAGAAACTCTGTGCCAGATAAACAGTAATCCAGTGTAATCTCAGTGGGTAAGAGAGTTCACTCTGCGAGTATGAGGATCTGAGTTTGAATCACTAAAGCCAAGCATGACCGCACATGCCTATAACCCTGACACTGGAAAACGGAGACAGGCAGATCCCAAAGGCTCTGCAGCCAGTGAAGCTGAAGTAGCAAGCTCCCACTCCAGTGATTGACAGAAACAGTAAGAATGATGAGAAAGTCACTCAATATCCTGCTCTAATCTCAGAGTATACATAATACATGCATATATATATACATCCACATTCATATATATGTGTACACATAAATACATGCATATATATGTATACATAAGCACATAATACATACATACATATATATACATACATATATACAACATATGCATATACACATACATACATACATACCATACACACACCAATATATACATACATAAATGCATATACACATACATACACATATATACACACATACATAAACACATACATATGCACATACATACACATATACATACATATGCACATATATATACACATATACACATGCATATACACACATACATACACATACCATATATACATGCATAAAAATACATACATAGATACACACACATACATACATGCAAATAATCAGAGAGACAGAAAAATACATAAGTACAAACTACAGAGTCCATTTTTGTTGTTTATAGATATATGGTTTCAGGCTGATAGCCTTGTATTGGATAATCAAGGGCCTCATCACTGGGCACAGTTAATTCTTCCTCCTCAACAGTCAGTAGTTGCCTGTAGTTTTTTGTCTAGAGGTGATACCTGAGATCAAATATATTTGTATACATTTATTCAGCACCAAAATGAAGTGGCATCTCACAAAAAATAAAAAACAAATCCCTCCAAGGAAGGGAGAGTGGGCGCTGGCAGTGAGCACACGGTGTGGAGCTGTTGCAAACATTTCCCTAATAAGACACAAAGACCAGTGCCTGCCGTAGAGGCTAAGTTTGCTTTATCAAACTATTCTGTAAAGAAATCTACTAAAAAGGTCACAAAGGAATGGAGAATGGATGTACACTTAGTTTTTCTCATAAGGTCCCTTCAGAGAGAATGTGTGTGTGTGTGTGTGTGTGTGTGTGTGTGTGTGTGTGTGTGTGTGTGTGTGTGTGAGGTGTTGTGCATGTGTTGTGTTTGTATGTGTGTATATGTTATGTTTAGGTGTGTATGTGTGTATCTGTTGTGCATGTATTGTGTTTGTGTGTGTATGTGTTATGCATGTATTGTGTTTGTGTGTGTGTTTGTGTGTATTTGTGTTTGCATTGTGCATGTGTTGTGTTTGTGGGTGTTTGTGTGTGTATATGTTATTCATGTGTTGTGTTTGTGTGTGTGAGTGTGTGTATGTGTTGTGTATGTGTCGTGTTTGTGTGTGTATGTGTTGTGTGTGTTGTATATGTGTTGTGTATGTGTCATGTTTGTGTGTGTGTTGTGTATGTGTCATGTTTGTGTGTGTATGTGTGTGTCGTGTGTGTCGTGTATGTGTTGTGTATGTGTCGTGTTTGTGTGTGTATGTATGTGTGTGTCTGTGTATATGTCTATATTGTTGGAAGAGGCCATTCTTTACATTTTAAAATATTTCCTTTTGTTATTTTGAATTAAGGCAGACAAACAGTGCCTGTCACTGGAGACTATGCTTTCTGCATCACAGGAATTGGTGATGTGGGATTGGAACTGTGAAGTTGTTGTATTAATATTAATCTTTTGGGAACTAATTTCAAATAGCCATTAATCATGAAAATAAAACCACCTGTATTTTAATCAGGGGGATTAATGAAATTTGTTCAGAGGTTAATTTTTTGTCCTCTTTCTGTGTCAACAAGAAAAGCTACCAGTGTTTCTTGTTTTCAAGCAGGCCTTGCCTGTGTGATTGCACCCAGGCCTCCAGCAATCTGTAAGTGGGCGGAGAGCATGGTGGGATCTGTGAGCTAGCCCACAATAAATGCCAGTTGCCAAGCCAAGGGCCCCTTTTGTTCTGTTTTTGCACAAAGCAATGGATAAATCACTCCCCCTGGGGTCTGTTTAAGGCCTGGACAATGGTGTTGCAAAAGCAGAGAAAGGGTGGGAGTTAATCTACTTTTGATTAGAAAAGCATTTCTTTTCTTTCACAGAGGCAGGAGTTCAGCAAGTGTGGGGGAAAGTTAAAAAGAAGAGGGGTTACCAGCCCCCTGAGACTTAGTTGTAAGAACTGTCCCCTGTGACAAAGGAGAGAAGGCAGGAGGAATGTTGAGCTGGGTTGAAATTCTATGCAGCTTCTGATGTTGACACAGACTGACAGGCCCTCCATTAACCCTTGCCTTTCTGGCCCTCTTTATCCTGGTAGCACCGTCTCTTTCTGTCCATCAAGATGAGTAAGCTGGAGCAGGGTTCTTACCGTTGCTCTCATTATTCTGTGAGAAAGTGACAGCTCTGGAGAGACTTGTTATATCCTGAGGAATATCCTCGAGTTCCTACTATAACCACTAAGGAGACCATCCAAAGCCCTGAGATACAGGAGGACCATGGAGGAACCATGGATGAGTTAACTCCGTATCAACTTCCTCCTGTTGCTGTGATAAACACCAGAAACTAAGTAACACAAGTCAGGGCAGGGACTCAAGCAGGAAGCTGGAAGCAGAAACTGAAGCAGAGACCATGGAGGGATGCTTGCTCACTGGCTCCTTCCTCAGTCTCACATTCAACTAGCTACCTTCCTTGTACCTCCCAGAAACACCTGTCCAGCGGTGGTACCGCCCATAGAGGGCTGGGCCTTCCCACATCAATCATTAATTTAAAAAAATAGCAATGATAAATTTTTTAAAAAACTCCATATTCTTGTCTTGGTCCTCAGAACATCGACACAAAATGACAAAGACAAACAGAGATGGCGAGAGTGAAGAATAGGTCTGCTCACAGGACAGGGTTCTCATCTATATCTGCTCTATATCTGTGATATCAAAATATCATTCTGTGATATTTTGAAAGGTTAGATGGCCATCTAAAGCAGTAATTTAGTTTTAGTTTGGACTGCTGAGGACTGAACCCAGGGCTTCACCGGTATCAGGCAAATGCTCTACCATTGAGCTATATTCTTGTCAGGCTCTATATTCTCTTTAAGTGTTCTGAGCAAAAGCAAACTGCATGCTTTTCATATAAAACTGCAGTTTCCATCTTTTGCAAGACAGGAGATTTATGTGAGAATGAAGTGTGACCCTTGAGGCCAGAAGATGGGGCTCACTATGGAAGGTCCCACTCCCTGTGGGTTCCAGGCACCGTGTGATGCTAGAGCATGCCTGCCTGCCAGTTACATCCTTCTGAGCCCTGGGGTATGCTGCTGACTGACCTCTTTTCAAGACTGTTGCTTCAGCACTTTCGTGGAAGCCATACGAAGCCAAACCTTCTATAGCTGACCACCACAGCTCTGTTCTAGGTGTCTAGTACCAGGAGGCACCGCACACACTGGCAATCAGCAGTGGCTCTAAGTATAGGCTTCTGGTTCCTCCTCCAAAACAATGTGAGGTAGGGCAGGCCACAGCCACTTTAGGTTCAGATGCTAACAAACTCTATTTGCACATCGAAAATGACTAGTAAGCTCTGCCCCATACTTTGTCACTAGTGCCAAGAGTGGTAATGAAATCCTTGCTAGTAACCATCTCTAGTAGTGGAAGGTCCTATAATTGTTGGGAAGACACAGCATAAAGAACCCTGTTACTATCTATGTGCCTTAGTAAGTGGAAAGTTGAGCTATTCTATTCCAGCTTTCTCCTGTCTCTAAATAATTTTATTTAGAGCCTCTACCTTGGTGGCCAGGTATCAGAGTTCCAAGATATTCAGCACTAGCAATACGAGGCTTTCTTTCAAGGGTTTTTAAAATTTATTTATTGATTTTGTGTATATAACGATATTAAGGCTGTCTTCAGACACACCAGAAGAGGGCATCAGATCCCATTATAGATGGTTATGTGCCACCATGTGGTTGCTGGGAATTGAACTCAGGACCTCTGGAAGAACAGCCAGTGCTCTTAACTGTTCAGCCATCTCTCCAGTCCATGAGGCTTTATTTTTAAAGCCTGTTTCTTCTCCATCAAATGAACCCTGAGAACATGCTCTTGGAAAAGTAGCTATGTTGCTATCGTGGGCTTTGTAGAATAATTGGGAGGTGTTCTAATATATGAAGTAACTGTTATGATTCATCACTGTCAGTTATGTTATGTGTTAGGTTGATGTGTGTCCCATCCACCATCTGTCACACCACAGAGCCAGGGTCACTCGGGGAAAACAGAGACACAGGAAGTTTGACTGTGCTCTCCCCTGGCAACGGGCAGGCATGGGCTATGTAAAGCTGCAGGAACCCACTGTGGAGGGTGTAGGAACACAGTCTGAGGTCCCGCAGGGAGCCAAAGCTAGCTCATCTGGTTCTCAGGCTCTTGGGCCTCCAGGTGCCACTGGCGGGAGCCTCAAAAAAGCAGAGAATGAAGTGGGGGCATACGGGCTGGATTGGCCCAGGGCCAAAGGGGGAGAAAGGGAGAGAAGCTGCAGCTATGTCTAGTGGGGGATGAGAGTTCTTAGCTTGGTCACGGCTTCTCACTTGGCTAGCTTGGGTTGGTAGTCTCTGTAGCTGGGAACGCAGAGAAGTTCTAAGGGAACACATCGGTTCTGTAGGCAAGGCCTGCTCCACTGTTCCTCATGGCAGATCCCAAAGAAGAGAAACAGTCCATGGTCTTAAGATGTTTATTGTCATGACAGAAAGTGGGTGAGAAGCTGTACCCCAGTTTTCTTAGGGCAGGCCTGAGAGGACGGTCTGGGAAGGAATGCTTAATTGACTATGCCCTCTAGCCTTTAGGTACCTCATTAATATGGAAATCTGTCTTGAGGCTCTGTGACTTGTGATAATATATATATATATATATATATATATATATATATATATATATATATTCATTCTGTGTTCCACTGAGATTTACAGTATCTGTGTGTTCCTGTGTGCCACAGTGGAACACACACCAGTACACAGTGGTAGAATGCTTTTGCATTCAGGTCCTGAGCCCTGTGTATAGCTGTCCACTTCAGTATGGCAGTACCTGCTTCTGACCAGGGCTTTGCTTTCCAGTGGTGGCAATTCTGGCTTTGCTCTGGGAATCTCTGACTCTTTAAGTGGAAAGCCTAACTCTCCATCCTCAAAACACAAGAGTTTTCAGGCTCTTATTGTAGAATTGGAGAACTGTGTTGGTTGGTTGGTTGGTTGGTTGGTAGGTTGGTTGGTGTTTTTTTGGTGTTTTGTTTTGAGACTTGAAAATTAGCACAGTACTGAAGCTGTACTTGGTGGGCAGAGGCAGCTGTATGTCATAAAGGAGTTGAGAGCAGACAGTCATGTGAGCAAAGGAAACCAATGTGTGATCTGGTCAGAGGACACTGAAGAGCTTGAATGGTAAATGCGAAGGTGTGCAAAGCAGATATGGTGGAGTTTGACTGATGAAAATTCATACCAGGAGTAAGTGGGTATGCACATCTGACAGCAGAGAGCTGAATGCATACATGGGACTAGCAGTGGTTCCTTACAGTCTATAGTCATCCTGGCACATGGTAGGTGCCTTCTAAGCGAAGGTGGTTGTGTTATGTAGATTCCTAATAAAAACTACATTTAACTCCTAGAATAAATGAGTAGCAAACTTCCCTCTTGCTTAAAGATATGTTTTAAAGAATAAAGGCTTTGACATGGGATGCAGGGTATCAGTGCTTGGCTGGAGTGGATCCTAGTATGCACATGACTTCAGTCATTTATTCTCTGACTGACCAGGAAGAATGATGGCTCCAGAGAGAGGAAATAAATAATAGCATCTATTTAGGGTACGGTACAGATCAGATGAGATAATGTATGTAAAGTAGAGGTGGTACCTAGCAGTAAGTCTGAGAATACTGATGGTGATGGTAACGACTAGCTAGGAAAGGAAGCTAAAATTCTAATTAGCTTATAATGTACTCTTATTTTACTGGTGTTTAATTTTTCCACAATATAAAAATCCCTTTGGGCAATTTGTTTACTTTTCCCTAAGTACCATTTGTAGGGGCAGTTCTGATGCTAAGGTCCTGTTCCCCAGTTGGTTCTCAATCTGTCAATAAAGAAACCATGGGCCAATTGCTGGGCAGAAGGAATAGGCGGGACTTCCGGGTCCCTGGTGGGGTTGGGGGAGACAGATGAAGGGAGGAGAGGAAGTCTGCCATGCTTTGGAGAGAGAAAAGCCAAGCAGCCATATGAGGTCTCTCAGGAGGAGTGGTAGCTTATGGCCACTCCTATAGGCGGGGCAGTCAGGGATGTTTAGCAGGGACTAGATATAACTGGGCACTAAAGTTTAGGGCAGGCATGAATGCAGAGCTAAGAGTATTGATAAGGACATGGTAGCAATGGGAGTGTAATAATGCCCAGCAATGGTGCCAAGAAGTCAAGTTAAAAATGAACAACTGTGTGTGTGTGTCTTTTATCCATGGATTCAAGGGAAGCTGGGTGGGGTCTGGTAGTGTGGCCCATTTCCAGAGCTAGGTGGGGTAGATAAAGCTACACACAATATACCATGATTCAAATAATGCCAGTTGCCCTCTGCTTGTGATTGAGATGAGCTGGCTTTTTATTTTCAGGTACTTAAAAGTATTGCCGACACAGCCCATCTCTCTGATCTGTCCTTGGGCAGCCACACTTTCTCTTTTGAGGAAATAGCCTTTTCTAATTGCATCTGTCTGTTTTCTTATGTAGCTTAATTCTGGGAAAGCCAAAAGAAAGTATAAAAACGATGCTATGTGAAGTCAATCAGGTAAAGAGGAAAGAATAAGAAGAGATGAAGGAAAAAAAAGACACAAGAAGGGAGAATCTGGCCAGGCAGGGATGCACATCTTTAATCCTAGCTCTTGGGAAGCAGAGGCAGGTGGATCTCTGAGTTTGAGGCCAGCCTGGTCTACAAATCGAGTTCCAGAACAGCCCATGGCTACATAGAGAAAGCCTGCCTCAAAAACAAACCAACCAACCAAAATAGACAGCAACAAATAAATAAATTTTAATAAAAGAGGAAGGATGAATCCTGCGAGAGCAATCACTTAACTTCTCTGCTTACCTATGTCAAAAGGTGAAATTATAATAAATTTGCTTCGAGGTTCTTAATTGGTTTTGATTTGTGCTATGAGAACCAGGCACCACCCTATTTTATAAAATGAAAAGCCTGTTCTGATTTGGTTGCTTTTATAGACGGGAAAGGGCTGAGGAAGCAGAAACAGAGAACAAAAGCAGGTTGTTTCGAAGTTACTGTTCTAGTGGATTTAAAACAAAAGAAAACCAAGTTGTATCATGAGTGCTGGAGATCTCCTGGTCTTAGGAGGAATGACTCCACTCTGGTCTGGTCTGGTCTGGTCTGCAGGTGACTAGGGCTGAAGCATGTCCTGTCCAGCAGCCACCTACAGAAGTGTTCTAACACCTGTCTGGTTAGTGCCCACCGAGAGCCAGGTCTTGTGCTTCTCTCTAGGGGATTGTGCTAAACATTCTGGTATCCCATTTTGAAAAAAGTTTTTATGTTATATTAAATTCTATTCAAAGGCATATAGACTGGCTAGGAAACACTTTCCTGTTTTGTGTTGTTTTGTTCTTTTTGTTTTGTTTTTGTTTTTGTTTTTTTAGTCATTGGTAGCTAGAAATAATTAAAAAGAATAGTAGTTTTTAGATATGAAGAATAATTCTTCAACATTTCTCCAAAGGTGCCATGTGTCTACCTTTATTTTAACGCATGAGAATGTGATCCATGCTCTTTGAAAACTTTAAGTGCATTTTAGGCAAGGAAAGGGATGTTTACATATTCATATGTGTTCCTGTGGGAAGGAGGGTACATACATGTTTTTACACACATGTTTAGAGGCCAGGGACCAGCGTCAATATCTTCTTCTTCAATCATGCTTCACCTTATTTTTTGATCAAGGACCTCTTACTTAACCTAGGGTATTCCAGTAGACTGGATGGCCAGTGACCTCCAGGGATGTCTGCAATGGTTGTGAGAGGTGCAGGAAGAGATGTCCACCCTGAGCATAAAGAAGTCTTAACACTGGCAGAGTCAGCTGCATGGTATGTCTGTAATGAGCAGTACCAGGGAGGCTGAGGCAAGAGGAGTCCAAGTTCCAGGCCAACCTGGGCAGTTATAAAAACTGTGTCTCAAAGCCTACATGAAGAGACGAGTAGTTGAATCAAATTTTAAAAGCCTCTGCTCTGTGGACTCTGTTCTACTTAAAGGCTTTGGGAGAAAACCAAGCCAAACATTCCTAACTCGAGTAGTTGTCCTACTCAACGGATCTGTTTTTTAACAAAATCCATGTTCCTTCCTCCTTCGTGAAACTTCTCTTTCTGGGGAGAGCTGCCAGCCCCCTTACCTCCCAGCTCCCCACTCCCACAGGTCTGGTGTCTTGTGTCCTCACTATGAGGAGACCTTAGCAACCTTGTTCAGGGGGATAAAGGGAGACAATAGAGAGCCCTGAGCAAGCACAAGTGTCATTTGTCAAAGCTTGACTAGAGGGCCATTCCTTGCATTTTTCACCGGTTTTGTGTATTGAAAAATCTTTTAGAACTTAAATGGGGCGAAACCTCAGGGTTTATCACTCTTTTATCAAAACATCTCCGAGTCCTTAGCAGATGTCCACATATTGTCAATGAGACCAGCCTCTGTGCAATAGATTAGGACACCTGAAATGAGACCCGAGCTCCTGTCAGCAGGAGGAGGAGCTGCCTCTAACTCTAATGTTCGATGTGGCATCCCCATCCCCCAAGTCCCCACTTCCCCTTTCTCCTCTTTCTGTCCCCCATTTTTGTCTTTCTGTTTTCCTGCTGTTTTTCTTTCTACCACCTTCTTCTGTTTCTCTTTTTCTCTCTCTCTTCTTCTTCCCTTTCTTTTTTTTTTTCTTCTTCTCTTCCCCTCCCCCTCCACAGCATTTTAAGCCACCCTGTTCTCCATGGATGTGCAGGCGTCATGCCATAGGCCTGAAGCAACATTGTCTCCAGGGTACTAGCTTTTGTTTGGGGCCTGACAGGGCAGCTGAGAACCCACAGGCTCTCAGCTTCCATTCCTTTGACAGTGTCCTCCTCCCACAGAATAGAGAGCGCAATAGACAGACATCAGCCTGCATATTAGAGCTTTCAGACTTTATCTGCTAACCACAGCAGGGACTTTTCACTATAAGATTTTGGTAGTGTAGAAGATTAAAAGTTTATATAGTTTGAAAATGGCTCAAAGTTCTTTGTAAATAATGCTTATTCCACTCAAATCGCCGTTCTGTGACTTAAATTTTAAGTGTTTTTTCTCCTCTCTCTCTCTCTCTCTCTCTCTCTCTCTCTCTCTCTCTCTCTCTCTCTGTCTCTGTCTCTCTCTCTCTCTCTCTCTCTCTCTCTGTGTGTGTGTGTGTGTGTGTGTGTGTGTGTGTGTGTAGAACCTACAGAGATAAAGATAGTATTATCATTTCTGAACATTTTCCTACCCCTATACACAGAACATAAAGCATAGCATGCACCGCCCCCCCAAGCCTTTACTGAATACATTATAATAAAGATGGATGGAATCTTATAGTTTCAAGCTTCTTCTTTTTTCTGCTTCCTCTTGTGTCAACAGCCCATCCATAGATGCAAAGGTGACAGGTGCTGGGTGGATATATCCTTCTCTCCACACATCCTCCTGCTCTTACATCCCCTTCTTATCTAGCCAAAGCTCTCAGATTTTCCACTAATCTACTTCCCTTCTTCCAAATCGATCAATAGCCCCTTCTAGTGGCAGAGTTAAACATCCGTCCGGACCCAATGATCCTAAGATTGTTTCAGGGAGAAGTAAGCGGCATCATGACAGGCTCTATACTTTAAGACCCTTACAGTTCAGGGAACCACCTCTTCCTCACCTTTGCCCAGGGCCTGATCTCCATCAGGGTGGATACTGTATTTATCACTACTCAAAGTGTTGCATCTCCAACACTCCTTGCTAAGCCTCTATTTGCAGGAGCTGTTAGCTGATCCCCCTAGGACAGAGGACTCCCGAGTGGTTCTTTCCTGCTAATGTAGGCTGCTGATCTAGTGAGGTTGAAGTGTGCTGGCCCTGAGATCCCCAAAAGTCACTTTCTCATCAATAGGCACTTGCTGTGGTCACTGACCCTGTAACACGGGATAAGTGTTAGCTCCCACTTTCTGTCAATAGATTGTATTTAAGATGGACCCCAAGTCTTCAAAGATAGGCCAGAACTCCCTTGGCCAACTATCCACAGGTCACTCCTGTCCTGGTGATTCCTCGGAGATCACCACAATCTGAATTGGTCCAATGCTGGTGCGTTATCTTTACCCCCAGGCTGATTCTACCTTCCATTCCACTCCTCTAGGAACAGAGTGCTAAGGTGAATCCCAGGTGAGATTCAGTCAGAGGCCTGGGATTTTAAGACAGTCTTAGCAAGCATTTCCATCCCTGGACGTGCTATGGAGAGGACAGTGGCTACAGAACAGAAGCCCTATTCAGAGCTTGGCCCCTGATAGAGACAGAGTACAAGGCTGCGCTATGCAAAGCCTTACTGTAGTCTACATGTGACAGGTCAGAAATGGGCTTTGTCTCCTTCTAACACAGGTCCCCAGAGGTCTCAGAGAAAGATTGCCTTGGTTTGGAGAAGCTTCCAGTCTGTCAGAAAGGTCTACTACCTACTTTGGCCTCTGTAGGCTAAAAAAAAAAAAAGCTAAAAGGGAAGATAGAAGACAGTGGGTGCTTAGGCCCGTAGCCCAGCTACCTTCCTGCATGCCCCAAGAAAAGAGGAAACCAAGGGTCCTGGATACTCGGTGCCTTTCCACCTACCTGCTAGCTCAGTGAACAGTAAAGTGTCCTTTAGGGAGCTGATAGAATTGCTCACTTTTCCTCACTGACAGAATGTGGAAAAAGAGAGGGAATCCCAGCATCCCTCTCCCTAGAGACCAGCAATTACTAGATCAGTCCAGCCTCTCACTGGACTCGCTCCCTTCCCTCACCCTCCTCACTTGTTCAATGTCCTTCCTCTCCACTGCCCTCAGGTTCAGGTAGTGCTCCCATACGTAGCTGCTCAGGTCTAACCATCCTCCATATGGTTGCCTTTTTGGTACTGATACTGGAGTATTTATCCCATTGCATCCTCTGATTGCTGCCGCTGTTGCTAGGAAATTCGGAGTGGCCTCCTTTGAATTGTTAGTCTAGATAGTTTTGTTAATAAAAGAACTTAGAAATCAACTTGGAAGGAAACTCCAGGATAGTTTTATTAGTGTTTGGGAGAGAAACAGGACAGACAAGCTGTAAATCTCAGCAGCTGCCAGGGAAACAGAGACACAGAAGAGGAAGAGAGGCATGCCAGTTGAGTTAGGCCAGCATGTTGTGCAATAGAAGTCAACAGGCAGTTGCCTGGCAAAAGCCAGATGTGTGTGTCAGAGAGAGGGCAGCAAGTGGGAGCCTCAGAGGACAGTGGGAAAAGCCAGAATGACTAGGAGAGCATGCTTAGACTTCTGGCAGCATTTTAAAAAAAAAAAGAACTAGGAGAAAGGAATGGCAAAAGTTACAAAAAAAGAAAAAGTTAAGACTCAGAAGGAGGAGAGACTCCGTACTGCTGCCTGGTGGAAGTTGCTTTGCAGCAGAGGGTTTCGGTGGCATGGATTTTATATATATGCACATATATGTTCTCATATATATGTATCCTCATATATATTCATATATATGTATGTATACATACATACACACGTGTGTGTGTGTGTGTGTGTGTGTGTGTGTGTGTGTGTGTGTGTGTGTGTGTGAAATCCTGATCAAGGTTTGTCTGCCCATCACTGATCCAGCTTTTGGGTGATGGCCTTCTGGGAGGCAAGTTTCTCTTCTGGCTAACATCAAGGCTTCAGCCTTTCTCCTCTCCCCAACCTCCAATGTGGAATTCCAGTATCAATGTTTTCCTTTGGAGTCCATTGTTTTCAGTAGTCTGGTAGCACAAGTGTCTCTCTCTTTAAAAAGATCTTCCCTCCTGCCAAGGGTTATAATCCCTTCCCAGAATGGACCACTTCTGCCTTTGCCTGCGATCCCTTCTGTACTAAATAGATGGCTCCTTCTCTCCTGGACATTTATTGGTCATTTAGCCAGAAATGTACAAGGACCTGTTTATTGACACTTGTCTCTTCAGCTAGCCAAGGAGGCAGCTCCTTGGAGGAAGGGATCCTGTGTGATTCAGTTTGTAAACACCTAGCTTGTAAAATAGAACTTGGTACCCATGCCCTCAAGAAAAAAAAAAAAAAAAAAAAACCAAACAGGAAGAAGGACAGGCTGAGTGTAAAGGAGTGTGTTTTACACTGTAAATCAATATATAAATGTAGGTCACTCTGGTGTCACTGGGATCCCAACTCAGTACCAAGTGGTGGCTTCTGCGAAATGGAGAGGATGGTCTCTCCAAACTAAAAGACTACCAAGACCATCAAGAAAAAGGGAAACTGTGGGCCTTTTATTCAAAAAGTACAAAGTGCTGACAGCAGAGGCTGGACCCAAAAGCACCACAGGAATCTACTGTGTAGGAGCTTGAAATACAAGCAAGGGGATTAGGAAAGAGGTTTCCAGTTTCCTTTGTATAGAGGATCTCCAAGCTAAAGAGAGCACAGAAGAAAATGGAGTTAAACATAAGGAGGCACCATAGCTACCTGCCATGTAAATAACTGCCTTTTCTTCATTGTGGTTTGTCTCAAGTAACGTGCTAAGCAGGTTCTAACATTTTAAACACAGTCTCAAAGAAGAGATAGATGGAGGAGCCATTAGTTAAATTCCTTCAAGCACCTTGTAGAAATTGTCCCAGTGATCTCTGTAGAACTGTTAGCAGAATGATTATCTAGACCAGAATTTGTTTAACTGCCATGTGTGTGTGTGTGTGTATGTGTGTATATGTGTGTGTGTGTGTATGTGTGTATATGTGTGTGTGTGTGTGTGTGTGTGTGTGTGTGTGTGTGCATGTGTGCCATGTTATAGCTTGTCACTTATTATTGGTTTAGTAAAATAAAATAGGAAAGAATAAGTTACGGCAGTTGTGGGGTGGGAGGCATGGTTCTGTTCCCAGTACTCATGTGGAGACTCACAACTGCCTGTAACTACAGGTCCAGGGAGGATCAAACATCCTCTTTCGACTTCTAAGGAACCATGCACGCTCATGGTGCATAGACATACATTCAGACAAAGCACTCATATAGATAATATTAAAAAAATAAAAAATTTTAAATAATTTGAATTTTTAAAAGATATACCAGTTATAAAAACAGATTTATTAACAGAGCCAAAATAGTCAAACTCATTATCAAGGTGTCAACATAGTTGCCTTCCGGTTCTGTCCTTATATTATTGTGGGTCCAAAACAGTGTTTAAACTGCCTCCTGTCCACTGCCACACCTTGATGGGCACTAAGTTAGACTGTACTTTGATATTTTCAAATAAAAAGCCAGAGGAGGACAGTCATGTACAATCCATCCAGTGAAGACAATCTTAGGGGGACATAAAGTACTTAAAAACTAGGTATTCTAAAGCACACTTTGCCATTGCAAATAGGGAAAGCGAATGGTAGAGAGCTCTCTTTCTGTGTGTCTCTGTCAGTTTGCTCTCGCCTGAAGTTGAATGAATTCCTTCTTAGCCTAGAAGTCTTTCCCATGCAGACATCTTCTGTGGATTGGTTGTGAGCCACGGAATGGCCACAGGTGCTGACATGAAGCCAGTGAAATTCATAGGCAGTTCAGTGGGCTCTCAGAGGGCTTGCTGGCGTCCCCACTCTGTCGTTTGGGCAGAGACTGAACTGTTATTAGGCCGAGCTTCCAGCCTTTCATTTTGGCTACGGATGATTACAGCAGCCAGGGCAGCACATGCTACAGTAGTTTCCAGTAACTGGTTCAGGGTTAACATCCCTTATTTAAAAGACTTAATTATGGTCAGGTCAGGGAACCAGTTGTGGCCATTAAACTTTGATCTGTTATCTAGAGTGAGTGACCCACAAAAATGTGGACTCCTCGTGGCCTATTTTCTCAACAATATCAGAAAAGCAAGCAGCTTTTAAAATACAGGGTCTCTGCCGTGGACTCTCAGGGTTTCAAAGCCCTTTCCTTCAGAGATCTGATGAGAGGGAGCCACAGGCTTTATCTATAACCCCAGATGAAGTATTGCAAGGCTTTTGACTGGGTTTTTCATTTATAGCCTGCAGGACCCAGTCATGAGAATCTAGCATCCCCGTCACCATCCTGGCTATACCTCAGTTTGATGTGTTGGTAGGGGCCACGATCTCTAGTTTACATGCAAAATGCACCTTTGAAATGTCTATCTAATTAGGGTCTGGAAAGGTGGCATAGTGGTTAAGACCATTTACTGCTTTCCCAGAGGACCCAAGTTCAATTCCTAGCACCCATGTTGGACAGTTCACAACTGTTTGTAACTATAGCTGGAGGGGGATCAGATACATCTGGCTTCCTTGGACACTTGGAAGTGTACACACACACACACATATACACACATACACACACACACAATATAAAAATAATAAAGAATTTCAGGCACCTAATGACATGCTAAGCTACTATCAAATGTGTATACTTGACAGTAGTCATTAGACCATTTTTATGTACCACATGTAATTTTAACAAAGATGCAGGTTTGTTTTGTTTGGCATCTATTGGAGAACTGCATGCCATGGCTTGAGTGTGACGGTCAGAGGAAAATGGGCGGGCATTGGTTCTCTCCTGCCAGTACCAGTGTTCTGTGGAGGAAACTCAGGGCATCAGGCTTGACAACAAGGTTTTACCCACTGACCCATTCCATGAGCTCTCAGTGAATGGCTTTTGGACGAAGTTCTGGTTGTACTTGTTGCTCTAAGTGTACTGTTCCTTCAGGTCTGTCATGCTTAGCTGCTTGTGACTGGACGTTAACTCCTCTGCATATGCACAACTTCCTTACCACTGTCCCACTTGTGATGGTGACAGAAAGCTTTGCTTGAGGAGGGGGTCGGGGAATGATGCTAACTACACTAAAATCTTGTGAGCATTCTTTCTTATGAGACATTCCAGAAAGAGAGGGAAGGAAGGAGAGAGGAGAGGAGAGAGGCCAGTACCAACAAAGTTGGCTTCAAAAGATAATAAAGGTCACATGTGGCCAAGCTTTTAGGAGGAAAAGACCAAAATGGAAGCCTATTGGGGGTTGACAGTGACCTGTGCTACTGCAGGAAGCTAACAGCAAAGCCTTTGTTTTTCACAAAAGGAACAGAGACTGAGAATGAACATGACTTAGGGAAAGACATTTAAAAAAAAAAAAAAACCAAAACGAGATTCTGATGCATGCGAAGTCATAGTCTCCTTCCGTGGGTTCTTCTGCACAACATCCTCTGTGTTGCTGGGAAATGGGAGACAGCTGGGAGCTGGGCTCTGGGATTCCTGTCACTTAGCACAGGCTCTCTCTCCCTCCCCCCAGATCCTCCCCCCACCCCCCAGTGTTGCAGCTGACCTGCCCCCCTAATGCTTGCAGATTACATCTGGTACTTGGGAGGAAGCAGAGCTGCAATGTAGTCTTGGGGAGGGACTGGAATTTTTTTTTTTTTTTTTTTTACATTATTTCAGCTGTTCTCAGTCTTTGCTTTATTTTGTCCTTGCTTCCTACTGAGTTCATTCTTCAGTGATGCTTGGAGAGAAGAACACTGAGTTATGAACTCTGGAGCTTACAGTTTCCCTTTTCCTGGCAATTCAAACAGCTTCTGGGATGTGTTGGGTTAACCCTTGTGGGTCTGACAGATGTGAGATATATCTGAGAACCATTTAAATGCTAGACATATAAAGTTATTTCCATCCCCAAATTCATTACTATAACAATGCTTAACAAAAGTAAGTAACGTGCTTAGTTTTTAAACTCTCCCAAATTACCATTTGAAGGAGAATCTCGTCCTATATATATATGTATCTGATGCCTTTATACCTTAGACTTGTCTAACACAACTCCATCACACTTTGATTTTTTTTCTTTTTTTTCATTTCTGATTTCCCACTGTATGCATTTCAAGTGTGTTTGAGAGTGAATGGGAAAGCGGGAGATCAATCCTGGGTGTTGTTCTTCAAGTTCTGTCTGCTTTGGTTTTTGAAACAGGGCCTCTCATTGGCCTGGGACTAGGAAGTCAGACTAGGCTGACTGGCCAACAAACAAGCTCCCGGCTCCACCCCCACAGTACTGAGATTACAAGCATGCATCGCCATCACAAGTCCCAGAATTTGAACTCAGATTCTCATGCTTGTAAGAAAGTGCTTTCTAACTGAGCTAGCTCATGAGACCACTGAATATTTTTCTTAATCACTTAAAGACACAGGAAATGATATCCTGCCCTAACTCTGCCATTATCACTAACTGTGATCAGTATCCACAGAGGGAAGCTCTGGTGGTTTGGGGTTAGGGTGGATCCTTTAATGTAGACCATACATTCTCCTTGTATTTATTCATGAGAGAAAAATTGTTTGTACCCCATGATAAAGGTAATAATTGTGTTAGTGTCATAGGTTATTTAAAATAGATGCCAATGATTCATCTTGCATATTAAAAATGTCTTAGAAAAGATCAGGAGTCCTAAGGCATCCTTCTCATTGATTTCACAGGATTACCTGGCATGCATCCAGGAACAAACCACACTTCCCCTGGGGACAGAAAACAGGGCCGCTCTTTTCGGAAACATACAGGACATCTACCACTTCAATAGGTAAGTTGATGCATCAGAGGCTGTTGTAACAATAAGAACATTGTGAATTTCTTTCGGCTGAACACGCCTAAGAAATCTTTGCCCATAATCCTTGATTTGGCTTCGTTAATGTTGTCACCGTCTGTTCTACTGTCTCGGAGAGTACACGCATCTCCCTGGTAGAGCATTGACATCTTTTGTCCATAACAGAACGCAAGCAGGGCATCACACTAGCTTGGTCTCTGGAATCTAGATTTTCAACATGCTTTCTTCTGCCAAATTATTACAATATTCTTGAATTTATTTGTGGGGTGTGTGTGTGTGTGTGTCACAGTGAGAGAATACTTGCAGGAATTGTTTCCTTCCTCTCTATAGGTTCCAGAAAAGGAACTTGGGTGTCAGTCATTGGCAGCAAGTACCTTTACCTGCCGAGCCATCTTGCAGTCCCTAGTTCAAATACCTTAATTCACATATGTATTAAGTCGGTCCTGGATGGTAAACACTAGGCTAGGAAGTTATCCTTGTAACCAAGACAGGAAGCTGCAGGAAGTGAAAACAGATATATAAGCTCTTGTAATAGTTTGTAGCACAACTTAGAAGACACAAAAGTCAGGCTAAGAACACAGGTACTGGTATTTGTCATTTCACCTGGCCCAAGGGAGATGTCCACACTTTGATGAACAAATAGATTCAAATGCCATGAAATGCCCCCTCCTGTGGCTGTGGTGAAGCTCTTAGCTGACATACTTAAAGGACCAGCGCAATGTCATCATGAAGCAAGCACTAAGACATTACCACTGGAGAGGTGTGCACTTGACACAGTGAACTGCATTCCTCCCTTGTTCTGTGATTCAACTGTGCTACAAGCTAAGTCCTATCCCTCTTTGCTTATTTGGACCAATAAACATGAGCTCCTCAGAGGCAAGATCTTCATCTCCTTTGTCCCCTTTGTATCCCTGATACTTAGCACCAGCCTGGCTTGTAGGAGCCAGGATCCTCCCGGTCTGACAATCTAGTTCTAGTTCATAGGAAACACCAAAGCTACATCAGGGTTTCATTTGCCTAAACTTGCAGACTCTGAGAATCATTTTGTGTGTTCCTAGCCCATGCGTCTCCTGGGTCACCCACTGAAGCACCTGGGAAACTCTTTAAACACACACACACACACACACACACGCACACACACACACAGTGAGAGTATTGTAGATTGCTTGCCAAGCATACATGGCTTTCTAATAAAGCCATAAGTGATGGGCTCACCTGCTGAGGCAGGAGGATCAGAAGTGGAAGGGTCATCCTCAGCCACACAGTGAATTCAAGGTTAGCCTGAGCTACATGGCATCATGTCTCAAACTAACAAGCAATATCTGGCCCTAAATGGGATGATATCACTTCTTTTAAAGGCTCTGGGGTTTATAAAACGGAGACAGGGAGATTGTAAGAGCAAGAGATTGTGGATGACTCCAAAGAAATAGCACTTTTCAGACACAACAGGGCTGGTGGACATATGAACTCACAGAGACTGTGCACACAAGGTCTGCACAAGCTCAAGCCAGACAAAATCCCAGCATGAAAGGGAAACGAGCATGATGTTCTACCCCTAGCCAAGAAGCTATTTGAAATTAATAGCTACTGGGAGGGGCGAAATTAGTTCAATTAAATCTTCAGTGGAATGACACTGGCTGTGTCAACCACACTCCAGGGTGGACCCGGCACTCAGGAGTAGTCAACCAACACAGATTGAACTCTGTGGGGCTTGTTGTTCTTATTGTTTTTAAGAGAGAGAAAACACATGAAGTTGGGCTGGTAGAGAGGTGATGGTGGATCAGGGAAGACTTGGTGGAGGGAAAAAATCTGATGAAAATATACTGTATGAAATTCTCAAAAAATAAAAACATAATTTTTATTAAAAAGCAATATCTGAACCCTACCTATAGAAATTGACTCATTGATCTGGGATGGGGCCACAGCATCAGAATTTTCTAAAAGGCCCTGAAGCCTTTATAATGTGGACCCACAGCCGAGAGACACTATTGAAACACTATCTAGCCCAGCAATAAGATGGTGAGAAAGACATCAAAAACTGCAGAACCCACATGCTCATTAGTGATGTGTTGGTTTTAATGCAGGCCCCTATTTAGCAATTCCACAAGTCCCTGGATAGCATCAGTTTCCAGAGCCCACTAATGAAACTGTGACCCAGAAAGATGCTAAGATGCTGAGAGGCCCCTGGCCTAGCTCTTCTGTGGTTTGGCTGTAAATTGATGATGACAACAACTTGTGGAGTATTTCTTTTGTGCCAGAGGCCAGACAGCTTTAGAGGCATCATCCCTTCATACACGTCATCGGGACTCACTCAGCCATGTGCCCTCCCGCACAGCAGAACCCTGTTCTTCCAGCCCTTAATGAACACCGGGAAACTAGGCTGAACTCAGGGGGGGACTTTTCATTCCCTGAAGTTTAAACCTTCACGTGTCTCCTAATCTACAAAAATATAAAAGGAAGTTAGCAGGAAGGGACTTGACAGTGAGGACCACTCTGCCAAAGCTTGGTGACTGGGAAGGACTCTCTGTTCTTGAATCCATTTTTTTCTGTTAAATGTCCGTCCATTGACGATGAGAGCCACTCTTGTCTAAGATATGCCTGGGTTAAAGTGAAGGAATAGCCTGCTGATGATGTCATACAAGGCATGAATGAGGTCACACAGTGGCAACCCATTGGGTTCATGCCGGTGGCCGTAGTGACCACATTTGTGTAGTCACAGTTCATGCAGAGCCTTTATCCTCTTAGCAACTCTGCAGGGTAGACCAAATGCAATAAGACACATGAATTTCGCACACGGTGAATCAGCCTTTCAGACCAGAAGTCCTCTGTTCAATAGTCCTGAGCCACTTTGGATACTATTTTTGTGAATTTCTAACATCTTCTGGTTTGAAAAGAATATCTGTTGCTTAACTTTACTGTTAAATTGTCTGGGTTTTTTAGGTTAGTTCTTTGCTTGCTCAATTGCTTGCTTGCCTGCCTGCCTGCCTGCCTGCCTGCTTGCTTGCTTGCTTGCTTGCTTACTTGCTTGCTTGCTTGCTTGCTTGTATATTTGTGTAGGACAGGGTCTCACTATGTATTCCAGGCTGACCCTGAACGCACTAGGTAGCCCAGGCTATCCTCAAACTCACATTCTGTGTGTGATAGTCTCTAGAGTGCTAGGGTTACAGGGCCTCACTACCATGCCCAGCTACATACAGTAGAAATGTATGTTTTGTCCCCATTTGTTTCAATTTCTACCATCTCAGACCTAGGATCTATATTTATAGCTTAAATGACATGACCCGGTGGTGGTTAGAGTTGGTTAAGTAAGGACATTAATGTGACCTTTTATGTCATTGCTCATGCATCTTTAATGATCCTCCAATTGATTTCCAAGATGCAATTGTCCGGCAAATCACGGTGGAGCTTTAAATAACAGTCTCCAAAGTTCCCTTGTTAGCTTGATTCTAGGTTTTTCAACATAAAATTGTAATGTTGTGTTCAAGTAGGTAAAACTTAAGTCTTCTGAATTAAAGGGGTGGCTATATTAGTCAAATTTTTAGCTGAATTGGCTTGGTTTTTCCCAAGACATACAGATTGAGCAACCTTAAACCTGAACATCCAAAACATTCCAAATTGGAAACTTTTGAACACTGTGGCTGATGTGTTTATAAAAAGATAAAGAGAGGAGGATTATGTTTTGTGGAGGTGTGGGGGAAGGGTATAGTATAGAATAGAGTTTATTTGGGGCATGGGGAGGGGAATCAAGAGGGTAGTAGAGGCAGGGGGAGAGAGAGAGAGAGAGAGAGAGAGAGAGAGAGAGAGAGAGAGAGAGAGACGACGAAGGAGGAGGAAGAGGAGGAGGAGGAGGAGGAAGAGGAGGAGGAGGAAGAGGAGGAGGAGGAGGAAGAGGAGGAGGAAGAAGAGGAGGAAGAGGAGGAGGAAGAGGAGGAGGAGGGAGAAGAGAAGTAGAGGCCAGCCATCATGACCACGTGGAGAGAGAAGGTGAAAGGGAAAGGGGAAAGAGGGGTAAGGGGTGAAAAGACAGAGAGGGAGCAAGAGCAAAAGGAGGGGCAAGCAGCCCATTTTATAGTGAGTCAGGCATACCTAGTTGTTGCCAGGTAACAGTGGGGCAGAGCTTAGACAAAATGCTAACAGTGGCACACGTGGAAAATTTCCACCTCTGACCTCATGTGTCACAGTCCTAACACAGGTCCACTGAAAACTGCAAAACTGCCTTGAAGCTACATGTATAAGCTGCAGATGAAACAACAGAATTTTGTGTGTTATACTTGGGTCTCATCTTTGTGTCTGTCTATGCAGGTGATTTCAAAATCCAAAAACATTTCTGGTCCCAAACATGTGGGAACTCTTGAGCTGGATTTTTAAAACAGAGAAAAATACAGAATGATATATAACAAACCCCAGCTTCTTTCGAGCTTTTCTGTACCATGTTTACTTTTTAAATTCTTTTAGTTATAAAGGCATTGAACATCCCACTGAAAACCTCGTATATGCTCTTCTCCAATGTCATTCTGCACTGTACAGAGGAGACACACACGTGCTAGAGAACCAGTTCTCTGCTGTGGCATTGGGAGAGAAATCTGGACTTGATCATCATTGCCGGGTTCTATGGCACAAATAGTCCTATCATGTATCACCCCCTCATATTTTAAAAACCAGAGAAATGAATGTCTTAGATGTCAATATTCTATGTCATCACTGAAGGAAGAATGGGTAAGATGCGGGTCCAGTTAAGATATACCAGTTTTTCCTGGATCCATGTTTTATTGTAGCTTACTATCCAAGTTGGATCTGTTTGTTTTCCTGGTTTGTTTTATTGCAGTGATAGCATCCATGTTTCTGGGGATGGTACCCAGGGCCTCACACATATTACACATATGTGTGTTCTACCACCCAGCCCAGAGGTTTGGCTTCATTACAAATGTGTTTATTTGAAATACATATGCTTTCCCTTGCTTCAAACATGGCATAAATAATCTTCCAGATCTTTTCCACTGAACATCATTTTTAAGCTTTAATTGCTGTAGTTTCTGTGACCGCCATGTGACTCTTCCCAGAGTCTCTGCATTTTGCATTGGGCCAGTTGCATCAAAAATGATCTTTTTTTTCTTTCCCTTGTTGACCACTGATATTTCTTCTGCAACTTTCCTGGCCATATCCATCACCCGCTCTCATGGAGGATTTTCTTCTCTCCTCTCATGGCCTTGTAAGAATTGTTGATTAATTCTGTGGACCATGGGAGTGGAAAGTGTCTCCTAGTTTGAGACATGACCTTATACTTTAATGTGACTTCTCAGAAGACGAATCCCACAATTCGCAACACAGAATACACTTTCAAAAGTAGGACTCTTTGGGGTTGGGTATTAAAATTATCTCCCATTCTTAGGAGATAAGTATATTCTTTTCTTTTTTCCAGACTCCTAAAATTTTGCTTTTTTTTTTTTTTTTTTTTTTTTTTTTTACATTTGTTTTTAATCTGCCTGCAACTGCTGGTGGTGGACTGTTTGACAGCAGACCTAAGCCCTGATTTCACAGGCTTTGCCAGTGGTCCCATCACAACTGATTGAAATACACAAACTCTCCACACTAAGCTGCATTTCCTGTCCTTTGCATGCCAAGTTTACGTGGTTGTGTGGGGTTGAGTCTGGGCACTGAGTCCTCTTTAGTCTCCTTCTCCCACTGTGCTGGTGCCACGCTGCCTTCAACACTGAGTCCTCTTTGCTCCCCATCAACTCTGATTTAATTTTTCTTGACTTAGCCGGGCAGTGGTGGCGCACGCCTTTAATCCCAGCACGTGGGAGGCAGAGGCAGGTGGATTTCTGAGTTCAAGGCCGGCCTGGTCTACAGAGTGAGTTCCAGGACAGCCAGGACTACACAGAAAAACCCTGTCTCGAAAAACAAACAAACAAACAAACAAACAAACAAAAAATTCTTGACTAAGCTTTGTCAAGTAGTTTGTTATCATTTGTTAGTTTTTTCAAAATTCATGCATCTTTCCATTGGTATCATTATGAGTCTGTTTAAAATGACAACTTTATATGACCCAGTCATCATATCTATAGCCATGTGCCTCTTTGACCAATTATTTATTTGCTTACTGATTTTTGAGACAGAATTTCATGTAACCCAGACTGGCCTACAACTCACCATATAACCAAAGATGATCTAGAACTCCTAATCCTTCTGCTTCCACCTCCCACATCCTGGGGTTCCAGATATTCACCGGGTCCCATCTACTGTTTAAAATGTCCTATAAGAATATTTAACAAATTTTCTCCCACGTGAAAACATGTAGCTTTAAAAATTCGCTCCAAGAGACCTTAAAATGCTGACATCATTTTGACTAATTTTTTCCTATTCTTTTAATTATGTATTCTCAGCTAGGTGCTTTTTATTCTTAAATATGTTATCATATCAAAAGAGGTCTCCAGGCTTTCTCGTGATGTTTAACAATGGCTTGTAGATGTTTCTAGAACTCTATTCTGTCACTCTGAAAGTGAGGGGCATATTTTGTTTTCTTGTTCAGATCTTCTTCCCTTTGGGTCCTCTTTTCACCCCACTGCTCTGAATCAACTTTCTCCGACAGTGTTACTGCCTTTATCCTCATTTTGACATCATCGGAAGCATTTCTCTACTTATGAACTAAGCATAATGAAACTTAGAGAAACACCTCTCCATTTTCCTAGAGTTTTCAGAAATATTGTGGGTATTGAACATTATCGAATGCAGACTTTGAGTTTAATAAATAGCATATTGCTTTACTGCTGTGCATATTCAGTGAACTACTCTTGGTAGAATTCTGATTTGAATCATACACGTGTATTATCACTAGAATAAACTCCAAGTGCCCATGATGCTTTCTGTGTTTGTATACTGATGAAATATTTTATGCCTATAAATAAATGATGATATTTTTGTTCTTTCATTGCCTTCCTTTCTGTTTTGATGTATCATGAGACTTATATTTTTAAATCTCTCATTATGAAATCCAACTGAGACTTCATTTTGATCTACTTTTTAGTGGCCACATCTCTTGCTATATAAACCTCCCCCTGAAATTTAAGTCTCCAGTTTGGTGTCTGGAATCAATCTCCAAATGGACAGAAACTAGGTTAGTTAAAAGAAACCACTTGAGCCTTAAAATTCCAAAACTTCTAAAAAGTTGTATTGCCAAAGAAAAAGATGCCAGTACTCTTGGAATAGAGAAAAGTTGTTTAGAACTGTAACTTGAATCCTTCTGTTAGACTGAATCATGAGGAAATGCAGGCAGTTCCTCCAAATTGGATTTTTATGTCCGAATTGATTCTAGGCAGATTAAAATCATCAAAACTCAAAGTGAAAATTTTCTTGTTGCTTTAGATCTTTGTCTTAACTCAGTATACCTGTGTTGAGCCTTTACTGTGTGCAAAACGCAGGACTTGATCTTACAGTTCAGACATGAATGACAACACCCTTATATAGAAGGGCAGTAAGCCATGTACTCCAGGAAAGAACAGGATGCTCTGAAGGACCATACAATTAATTTCATTCAATTTTATTCAAAACTCCACAAACTAAACTAAAGATGTCTGAAGTCCAAACACTTATCTTTGGCTGTGCTTTTTTTTTTTAATGTAATTTTAATGCAATGTAATGATTCATTGGAACATATAACAAAGCAGAGAGAGGTGGGACAATTTCCATTTTAGTACATTTTCAACAACCCACCACAGTGACTCTCAGCTTTGTACACTGGTGGGAATCCTTTTGTGGGCAGGCTTGGTCAGCTGGAGTTCAAGGCTGCAGTATCTAGTCATGAGTTCCAGGATACTCAGGGTTACAAAGAGAAGCCATGTATTTCAACAAAACAACAGTAAAAGCCTAATGTATCTGTGAGCCATTTTCCATTCCCATATACACATAAGACTCTATGGAAGCCACACATTAAACCACCTTAGTTAAGTGGTAAGAGAAGGAGGTGTTGCCTGGAGTCTATGCCACATGGAAGATAGCCCTGCTCCTGACCCTTCAGTGTTAGGCAGTATGACCTTGAAGTCACAGTTCCTCACTTTAGGTTCACAGCAGAGGTCAGAGAAAGCACCACATAGAGTCTTCTCTTGAAAAAGAACAAAGCTATTGCTCTTTGTCCACTAGGGCAAGTTCAGGCCTGAGCTCAAGAAGGAAACAATAGCATCTTCTTGTTCGTGATCCCATTCAAAAGAGAGGAGAGATTCAGAATAATCGATTATTCAGGCTGAAGAGAGTAGACCCAGACCGTGAAAGCAAGATGGCCGAAATCTGGTTTTAACTCTGAGAGAAAACTGACAATCCATCCATCCTTTTCTTGTCTCATTGCCCACTGCTATACTGAGGCCATCTCTATGGTCATTGGCCCGTTAGACTAATTCTGGGTGGCCAGTCCTGTATCCTAGTGATTGGTCCTATTGCACTAAGACAGACAGACAGACAGACACAGACACAGACACACACACACACACACACACACACTGTATCCCACAGTCAGTTTTTCCTTCCTCCCAGTTATCTGTCTTCCTGAATCCCCACATTCTTCAGTGTTCAGCAACCCCCAGCCACAGCTGCTTCTGTCCTACATCTTACACAAAAACATACCAAGCTCATTCTGTCTTTAACTTGGGGTCTCATTTCTTAAATGATTTCTCCAAAGCCTCTGCATGCCCTCAAATATCAATCAATCACCTTCTCAGAGAATAAACCTTGAGCCTCCCAAACCTTCTGCCAATTCCTCCCCTCAGTCTCTCTTCTTTATTGACTACAGATTAATTGGTACCAGGTGGTATTGATTATTCTATTAACACTGATCACCTGTGATCAGAACATAGGCACATGAATCATAAGTAGGACTTTTGCTTTGTCTTCTTTACCTCAGTGCTTCTCCTCACACCAGACAGGGAAGTCCCTCAGTCAGTGCTGAGCAGCAAGCACACAGTTTTGTTTGAAAACTAGCCCCTATGAAAGAACATGAGAGAAAGAACCCCTACCAATCTCATTTGCCTTGTGTTTATGTTATCTAAATAAAAGGGTATAAAAGTTAAATGGAGTCTCCCAGGTGGGCTTTCGAAAACTCCAGGGAACACAGTCTCATACTTAGCTACTTTAAGTTTGGTGAGGAAATGCCTCTGTCAGTAGCCATGCTTCTAATGAAGTGCAGAGGAGAGGTTCGAGAACCTTCCTTCTGTCCACAGCTTTGCCGTTAGTTATGATCTGTGTAATCTAAGGAAAGCAGCTTCCTCTTTGCAGCCTGTGATTTCCTCTCTGTAAAGCTTGGTTGGGACTTTCCAGGATCTATGCTCTCTCCCAGCTCTGAGGCCTGTCTAGAGCCAGGATGGGGGACCCCAATCACTTCTTCCTCCCAATTAATCCACTCTGAAAATAAAACCAATGCTTAGAGGGAATTTAGAATGCTCAGAGCACAGAATTTAGAATGTGGAGAGTATTTCAAGCTGTGATACAGTATTCTGGAAACCTTTCAAAATTCTTATCCTCCCTAGAGAGAAGATTGACACAAACCTGCAAACAGAGCAATCTTCCGTTCGGTAAATAAAAGTACCAACGCCAACAGCCTTGTCTTCCACTCCTCTTTGTCTCTTACCTTTTCTCACTTCTGCTCAGTACTCCGAGCACAGTGGTTAGCTTTCAACTGCTTCTCATTTGATTACAGCCTCCCTGCTATAAATAACAATACACATATCTGAATGACACTTGCCAAAGTAAAAAATAATCTTGCAAAGGAGACATTTTCGTAAGAATACTGGAGGAAATGTTTGGGATTTAGGGCTATTGGTGGATGTGAAAGTGATAGGATGGCCCATTTGGTGTCGTTTCTAACTCCAGCAGGCTTGTAAAAACCTACCACTTATTTTCAGGGGACTATCAAAGTTTAGTCACCCATGTCTGAAGAAGCCATTAAAATATCGCCCCATCTCCTAATGACATGTTTTTGTGGCTGCTTTGTTTTCAGTAGATTTGACCCTGATAGACTACAGCAGGTTGAATTCAGAAGCAGCTTAGAGAACCCAGCTGGAGTTAGATTTGAGAAGTGAACAAAAATGTAAAACATGCTCCTCTTTTTTATAAAAAGGAATGTTTATGTTAATATAATTGTCTTCTGTATAATTTGCTTATAATCAGTTTTAATTTCTAGTGTGTGTGTGTGTGTGTGTGTGTGTGTGTGTGTGTGTGATCCATTTTAAGAGTATTTCAGAGTATAAACAGGTTATAACTAGAATGAGGGTCACTATGTAATAAGCTCCATCTTCACACAGATTACCATGGTGTCTCACTTGCAAGTATCGTAGAGTCACTACAGCTATAACGAAACACTGTAACTAGAAGAAACTTGGGGGATGGGGGAACAGGGGACAGAAAGTTTTTCTGTTTTTGTTTTTTGCTTACATAACCTCAATCACTGTTTACTGAGGAAGCCAAAGCAGGAACTCAAACCAGGTGGGATCATGGAGACAGAAGCCAAAGCAGAGGCCTTCTTACAGTGGAGGGATGCTATTTATAGGTTTGTTCATTGTGGCTTGCTCAGCCTTCTTTCTTATAGAACCCAGAACCACCAGTCCAGGGATGGCATCACCCACAATGGACTTGGCCCTGCCCCACAATCAAAATTTAGAAAATGCCCAACAAGGCTGCCTACATCCCATTCTTGTAGAAGCATCTTCTCATTCCCTCAGATGACATTAGCTTGTGTCAGTTTGACATAAAACTATCCAGGACATGTAAAGATTCCCAGAATTTTTTTTTAGGAGAACTATTGAATGGATAACAGAAGCCAAAATCATCCTGCAGAGGTACAAGAGCTCAGCACAAGACAAAGAACAGCCAGAAAGCATCACCATCACCACCGCCATCAGCAGCATCAGCACCACCATCCTATCCTTGTATTACCTAACAGAATATTCCGTGCTTGAAAAATAAGTCTAAAGAAGCATCCAGATCGCAAGCTCAAACAAAGACAACCACAAACCCTCCAAACTCAAGAGTGTAATGGTAGAAATAAAAAAGAAAAATGTCAATAGATGAGAAATGGAGTTAAGATATCCTAGGAACAGACAACTAGCAACAAGTTGAGAAAAAAAAAAAAAAAAAAAGAAGAGAAAATGAGAAAACTTAGAAAATCAGACCAGCAGATCTAAAATGTGAGTCACGGGACCTCTGCCATGCACCAGCAGAAGGATAAATGTGTCAAACACATGATTCCAAAACAGTATTATTTAACCTTTGGTCCCAGTACCCCTTGCATTCTTTCCTGTAGGTGGTTAACACCCATAAGCACATTTACCTGCATTTTATTATGTTTTATTTATCATCTTAGGAACTAAAGCTCAGAAATGACTAAAGTATCCATTTATATTATTATAATAATAATAATCATAAACCCACATGTTTTGGCAAATTATTTTATGACTTTAAGCTTTGTGGTTTTGCTTGGGAACCAGTTGACATTTTTGAAGTTCTCTTTGCTGTTTAACT